>NC_081377.1:44832516-45132516 GCF_030684315.1 Stegostoma tigrinum | reverse complement strand
ACACATTTGCACTCGTGTGTGCACGCACACATGCATGCATGCACACACACACTGCAGCTCAGCTTTTGTGACTGAAAGATTTAAAGGCCATGTTCCACTGGAACAAGAAGTACTTCTGGTGCTCTTGAAAGGACAAGATCATACATGTATAGCAAACATGAGCATATAGTGAATAAACAAAAGTATACATTTGATACTAACTTAGTGATAACCTGCACACTGATGCATAGTTTGAGTTCCATCAGGCCCCCTCAGTTCTGTATGGCTAGGTTCATGAGCTGCATTCTGAGGGGAAACATAAATGACTGTCCTTGATACCAAGGCTGCCTTTGACTGAGTGTTGCTTCAAGGATCCTGAGGAAAATCAGAGCCCATGGGATTTGGGAGAAAACACTCTGCTGTTTGGAGTCAAAGCTGGCAGATAGAAAGATGGTTGTGGTTGTTGGAGGTCAATTGTCTCAACTCCAGCATGCCTCCGTAAGTGTTTCTCAGGGTAGTGTCCTAGGCCCAATCATCAACAGCAGATTGTGCTATTCAGGTATCCATTCCTTTTAAAAACTCCATATAAGTGCTCCTTCATCCCTTTACTGATGAAGGGTCTAGGCCCGAAACGTCAGCTTTTCTGCTCCTAAGATGCTGCTTGTCCTGCTGTGTTCATCCAGCCCCACACTTTGTTATCTCGGATTCTCCAGCATCTGCAGTTCCCATTATCTCTGTATAAGTGCTCCTGTTCTGTGCAGTTCCTAGTTGCTGCAATGTGTTGTGGCTCACTTGGTTACTGGCCTGATGCAGCTCAGTGTTGGGGTGGTTGCTGGTGTAATTAAGTCTCTGGTCCAAATGGATGGTCTTTTTGTATATGCTGGTCTGGAGTTCCCCATTGTTTTAATGTTCCACCGTTATGTCCAGGAAGCATTATCAGTTATTGTTCTCTTCTTCTGTGAATTTTGTTCTGATGAGAATGCTGTTTATGATTTGATGGGTTCTGAAAAAGGCTCACTGGACCCAAAACGTTGAATCTACTTTCCCTCCACAGATGCTGCCACACCTGTTGAGTTTTCGGGCAATTTCTGATTTTGTAGCAGAACAATAATCCATTGTTTCAGATTAAGAAAAGGAAAATTTAGCAATGATACCTTTAAGTTCTTAATATCAAGAGAGTAATTTTGACTTTGTGTACAGAATGTGATGTCATGTTGTGTATCATCCCTGAATTTTAATGTGTTAAATAGTGATCAGCACTGGAGTGGGCTCTCAGATGGAGCTGAGTGAGGAGCACAGCAAAAAGCAAAGGCACGGTCTATTGAAGGGACAGTTTGGTTGTTAAAATGAAGTTATGTTAATTGCATTTCTTTATGTCTAATTATTTAGAGAAGCAAATAAACATTACCAATAACATCAGTCACTGAAGATAAAAATGGGAACATAGAGGATAGGAAAAGATAGGCTGTTTGACCCTCAAGGCTTCAAAATAATCATGGCTAATCATCGAGATCAATATCCTAATCCTGCCTTCCACCCCATATCCCATGATCCTTTTAGTCACAAGAGCTATTTCTACCTTCCTGAAGACTTTGACTCTCTAGTCCCTGTTGTTGTCACCAGGCAAACATGAGATTTGAAACCTGTACTGTTCCGATATCACAATAAAAAATGATGCCTAGGAATCTTTTTAACAGATGACTCACAATTCTGTTCACAATGTAATTTGCAGGAAATGTCTGTGTATTCAATATTTACTTGCAGACAGCTCAGCTTAGCATTTGGAAAAGAAGTACCAAATAGATCACCTGCATGGGGACATGTATATGTAGTGCCAACCTTTTTGTATTTTCAGTATTGGGATTTCTGTTTTGTGTAAACTGCAACTCCATACAACAATATTCAGTGCCTGCCACACTGCAGAGTATCATCCATCACACGCAATTCAGTGTTAGTTACTTGACAACTTAAGATTCTTGAGATCGAGCTTCGTTGGATAAAAGTAAGAGGCTGCCTTAGACACATTTTGCTTCTCTCACTTCAGTAATTTTGATTATCAACTGTTTATCAAAGATTCAACAACATCTAATACATCTCTCCCTGCTCTATATCACTCTCATTATCCACTCAATGCAAATCTATGAAGAATTTTAAAACAATTGGTAAAAATTGTTCTTGTTTTGTGAGTAATTATATTTGAACCAATGGAGCAAATTTTCAGTGCCATCACTAAAAGTACTGCACCATGAAATGTGCTTCAAAAGACAACTCATTTTTGAATCAAATCACATTAATTTCGTACAATGTGGCAATTTTCTTTACATTCCAGCCACAACATTAAGTGCAACACATTAAAGTTCCAGAATTTGATCAGAACAACAACTTGCATAAATGTCTCAATTTAGAAAAAATCCTCTTCGTGGTTTAAGCAAATAAGAAGAAATAGTTACTGAGCTCTTGAGGACTAGTAAAAGAATAATTTATATTTATATAGTGCCTTTCTCTTAATGTAGCTTGCTCTTACCAGAATCAATAATCAAGGCTGATGTTATAACATCATCATGTTTAATATTTACACTTTCACAGGATGTGGGCATCACTGGCTTGAACAGTACTTTGTCCATTCGTAATTGGCCAAGACCCTGTGTGAGAATCTCTCTGGCTATCTCAAGGGCATCTTGAAACCCGTTGTACAGGGAACCCCCAGGTTCTGTCACAACACTACAGCACCTACTGACCAATGGAACCAGGAACATTTCCTGTCACAATGGATGTTTCGGTACTCTACACCAGCACCCCCCATGATGACAGCATCACCGCACCAGTCTCAGTACTCAATATCACCAACTACTCATTTCTAGATGCCATCCGACAACTCATCCACTCCATCCATTGGGACCAGATTTATTCCCCAGTATCCCAACATTTTCACATACAGGTTTGAACAAGACTTCTTTGCTGCACAGAATCTCCGACTGACACTATACACCAGATACATAGAAAACATTTTCTTCCTTTGGACTCATGGCAAGGAATCACTGAAAGGACTACATAGTGATGTCAACGAGTCTCACCCCACCATCGACTTACCATGGACTACTCTTCAGAATCAGTCTCAATCATGGACACACGCATCTCCATCAGGGACGGGTACATCAGTACATCACTCTACCACAAGCCCACGGATAACCTCATGATGCTGCACTTCTCTAGCTTCCACCCTAAACATATGAAAACAGCTACACTCAAGCCGTATGCGTATACAGGATCTGTTTGGATGAGGAGGAATGAGACAGACACCTGAAGGTGTTGAAGGACGTCCTCATAGGAACAGGATACAATGTTCAGCTCGACGATTGCCAGTTCCAAATCATAATGACCTCCTCAGAAGACAGACATGGGATACATCCAATTGGGTACCCTTCATTTTCCAGTACTTCTCGGGAGCAGAGAAGCTACACCATGTTCTTCGCAGCCTTCAACATATTATTGACAACAATAAGTACCTTGCCAAGAAATTTCCCACACCTCCACTTCTCGCCTTCAAATAACCGCCAAACCTTAAACAGACCATTGTTTGCAGCAAACTACCCAGCCTTCAGGACAACATTGGCCACAACACCACACAACCCCATCATTGCAACCACTGTTAGATCTTCGACATGGACACTACCATCGCGCGTGGGAACACCACCCACCATGTGGCCTAAGAATTACCTTCGCTGTTATAGGATTTTATTGAAATTGTTCCATACCATACTCAAACATATAGACAACTGAGCTAAAGCACATCCCCATACCACTTTTCAAATGCTCCAAAAACCCTAATGCATTCCACAACAACTGAATTATTTTGGGAATGAGCATTGTAGATGCAAAACAGAACTGATGTTGTGAACAAATAGGCTCTTACAGACAACAAATTATAGGAACAGCCAATTAACCTGCTCTTGATGATATTAGTTGAGGGATGAACATTGGGAAATACAGAACTCCCCATTGTTATAAAAATGCACCAGGAGTGAGACAATGGAAATAAGGAGTTTTGGCAGGCTGGCCTTAAAATCTTGAGTAAGCTGCCAAAGGTGGAAAGAATGGAATGAATCCTGAGGGAAAGGTGCACGGTATTGATTCAGGTTAAGAAGAATACAGTTGGTCTTCCTAATATTCATATGGAATCTGTTCCAGTTCAAGCATGACCTAATTACAGACAGGATGTCTAATGCAGTGATGGCAAAGTAAAGTTGACTCAATGCCTGTCGATAATGTGGCTAATGGGAAGAAAATAAATGAGGAAGTCAAGTGAGCAGAGGAAGAATTATTGTGCAACTGTGGAGGTCATTATCTATAATGATGGAAAGGACGTTCTAATCTGATATCAGTAATGTCATGAATTTCTAAAGTCTCCCATCTTTCTCCCTACAACTGAGGGGAGCCGGTCAAACACCAACAATCTGCTCATGAAATGCTGAGGGCAGACTTAGACTTTGTGCTGATGCATTTTTAATGTTTATTGCATAGTTTAGAGGACAATTAAGTTTAAGACATTTTTACACATTTTCTGAACTTTAATTCTCATTAAGTTGAGTATTTCTGTCAATAAATGCTGAGAGATATAGATTCATAAAGCCTTACAGCATAGAAACATACCCCTAGTTCTAACCAGTCCATGCCGAATGTAATCCCAAACTGAGGTGGTCCCACTAGGCTACTCCTGGCCCATGCCCTCCAAACCTTTCCTATTTATACACTTACCCCAATGTCTTTTAAAGGTTTCAATTGTGCCCATATCCATCACTTCCTCAAGACGTTAATTTCACAGACAAACCACCCTCTGTGTAAAAAAAATTGCCTCTATTGCCTTTTTCAAATCTGTCTCCCCTCACCTTAAAAATGTAAAACCTAGTCTTGAAATCCCCCATCCCAGAGAAAAGACAGTTACCATTAATGCTATCCACATGTCTCATGATTTTACAAACTTTGATTAGATAACCTCTCAACCCCCGAACCTCCAATGACAAATGTCCCTGCCTATCCAGCCTTTCTTTAAAACTCAAACCTTCTTTACCCAGCAACATCCTGGCAAATCTCTTCTGAACACTCTAGCTTAATAATATCCTTCCTATAATTGGGCAACCAGAACTGGGCACAGTTCTCCAGAAGAGGCCTGACTAATGACCTGTATAACCTCAACATGACTTCCCAACTCTTAAACGCAAGGCAAGCATTCCAAACACCTTCTTAACCATCCTGTCTATATGTGATGCAAACTTTAAAGAATTATGTACTTGAACCCATAGGTCTGCAATGATTTATGATCAATGAGTTATTATACCACAATTCCATCTGTGAAGGTACAAAATAATTTAAGAATCTTCCAGCACTACAGAATAGGTTATATCAAAAATAAAATACTATGGGTGCCTGAAATTTGTAATAATGAGAAGAAATGCTGGAAATAATCAGCATCTGTGGAAAGAGAAATACAGAGGTAATGTTTCATTTCAATATTCCTTCATAAGAATGATGAACAGTAATCAAATAGGACCAAGAAACTACAAATGGATGAGATTGTTGGAGGGTGTCATGGAAGGAGGCAAACATAAAAAGATTTGCTGGAGAAACTCCACACGGCTGGCAGCATCTGTGGAGAGAAAGCAGAGTTAATGTTTTGAATCTAATCTGACTGTTCTTCAGCGCTGAACTAATCAGAACAGAGCTTCAATGGGAGGCTTCACGAAGATGGAGTGGACTGTTGCACTGAGGAAGGTGAAGAGGAATTTTGGTGCAATGTCAAAGCCTTGCGTGACCTTAATTTCTGTGGGCTGCCATATTTGATGACAGTCCCTCTGAGTTGACAGAGTTAAAGGCCTTTTTGTGAAGGCAATAGGGGCCATGTCAGGAGGACACTGCTGTTCTATGTGCTTTATTTGTCTTGTTTTGCTGTGAGGACCATGTCCAATGTGTCTCTCGGTGGTCAGCAACCACGTTGGGACATTGGGAGGAGATCTTTAGCCATTTGGAGGAGGTGACTGAGGAAGATTTTTGTCAGGACTTTCCCTGTTCTTGACAACTGGTAGACTGCTCTATAGTGCAATCACTCTTATCCTCTTTCTTGAAAATAGTAACAATTGTAGTTTTTTGGAGACCCTCTGGCATGCTGTCTCCTCCCAGATGAGACAGATGAGGCCATGCCTTTAGGCCAAAACAGTTGGTGAATTTGAGTTCAATAAATCTCTGGAATTAAGAGTCTAATGGTGACCATGAAACCATTGTCAATTGTCAGAAAAACTCATGGTTCATGAATGCCATTTATGGAACAAAGCTGAAGTTCTTACCCAGAGATAATGGGAACTGTAGATGCTGGAGAATCCAAGATAACAAAGTGTGGGGCTGGATGAACACAGCAGGCCAAACAGCATCTTAGGAGCACAAAAGCTGACGTTTCGGGCCAAGACCCTTCATCAGAAAAGGGGGATGGGGAGAGGGTTCTGAAATAAATGCGGAGAGAGGGGGAGGTGGACTGAAGATAGATAGAGGAGAAGATAGGTGGAGAGGACAGTATGGGTGGGGAGGTAGGGAGGGGATAGGTCAGTCCGGGGAGGACGGACAGGTCAAGGGGCCAGGATGAGGTTAGTAGGTAGGAAATGGAGGTGCGGCTTGAGGTGGGAGGAGGGGATTGGTGAGAGGAAGAACAGGTTAGGCAGGCGGGGATGAACTGGGCTGGTTTTGGGTTGCAGTGGGGGGAGGGGAGATTTTGAAGCTTATGAAATCCACATTGACACCATTGGGCTGCAGGGTTCCCGAGCGGAATATGAGTTGCTGTTCCTCCAGCCTTCGGGTGACATCATTGTGGCACTGCAGGAGGCCCGGGATGGACATGTCATCTAAGGAATGTGAGGGGGAGTTGAAATGGTTTGCGACTGGGAGGTGCAGTTGTTTACTGCAAACCGAGTGGAGGTGTTCTGCAAAGCAGTCCCCAAGCCTCCGCTTTGTTTCCCCAATGTAGAGGAAGCCACACCGGGTACAGTGGATGCAGTATACCATATTGGCAGATGTGCAGGTGAACCTCTGCTTGATGTGGAAAGTCATCTTGGGGCCTGGGACGGGGGCGAGGAAGGAGGTGTGGGGGCAGGTGTAGCACTTCCTGCAGTTGCAGGGGAAAGTGCCAGGTGTGGTGGGGTTGGAGGGGAATGTGAGGAGGACAAGGGAGTCTCAGAGAGAGTGGTCTCTCCCGAAGGCAGGCAACAGTGTGGATGGAAAGATGTTTTTGGTGCTGGGGTCGGATTGTAGATGGCGGAAGTGTCGGAGGATGATGCGTTTATCCGGAGGTTGGTCGGGTGGTATGTGACGACGAGGGGGATTCTCTTTGGGCGGTTATTGCGAGGGTGAGGTATGAAGGATGAGTTGCGGGAAATGCGGGAGACATGGTCGAGGGCGTTCTTGACCACTGCGGGGGGGATGTTGCAGCCCTGGAAGAACGAGGACATCTAGGATGTGCGGGAGTGAAATGCCTCATCCTGGGACCAGATGTGGCAGAGGCGAAGGAATTGGGAATAGGGGATGGCATTTTTGTGCAGGAATGTGAGTGGGAGGAGGTGTATTCCAGGTAGTTGTGGGAGTTGGTGGGCTTGAAATGGACATCAGTTTGTAGGTGGTTGCCTGAGATGGAGACAGAAAGATCCAGGAAGGAACGGGGTGTGTTGGAGATAGTCCAGGTGAACTTGAGGTTGGGGTGGAAGGTGTTGGTGAAATGGATGAACTGTTTGAGCTCCTCTTGGGAGCATGAGGCGGCGCCGAAACAGTCATCAATGTAACGGAGGAAGAGGTGGGGTTTGGGGCCAGTGTAGGTGCGAAGGAGGGACTATTTCATGTAGCCTGCAAAGAGGCAGGCATAGCTTGGGCCCATGCGGGGTAACCATGGCCACCCCCTTGGTCTGTAGGAAGTGGGAGGAATCAAAAGAGAAGTTGTCGAGGGTGAGGACGAGTTCGGCTGGGCGGATGAGGGTGTCGGTGGAGGAGGCCCTCCACTTCTTCCTGTGCCGCAGACCTGACCAGTCCCCTTCCACCGACACCCTTATCTGCCTCCCCCTCTCTCCCTATTTATTTCAGCACCCACTCTCCATCCCCCTTTTCTGATGAAGGGTCTAGGCCCGAAACGTCAGCTTTTGTGCTCCTGAGATGCTGCTTGGCCTGCTGTGTTCATCCAGCTCCACACTTTGTTATCTTGAAGTTCTTACCCAGTCTAGTTTAAATGTGACTCCAGCCTCTTAACTGCCCTCTGGGCAATTAAGGATGGACAATAAATGTGGCCTGATCAATGGTTCCCAATCCTGTACATGAATTTTAAAATAACAACTTGGATTACTTAGTTCTCTTTAAGATTTCTTACTTTCCCCCACAACTTAAAGTCAGGGAGTAGAAACATTAGACTAGTGAACAGGTGAGAATTGAAATGTGATCTTCCTGTGGTTCCAACATCATTGTTTCTCAGTTTGGTCTGTTTTTACACCTGAACACTTACTGCATTCTGTTATCGATTCAATTTTCTATCCAATTTACCAGCTTACTGTTAATTCTATGTGTTTTCACTTTTACTACCCATCTTTTGTAATGGGCCTTGTGTATATCTTGAAAGTGCACAATATCAGACAACTTCCTTCATTCTCTCTCCGGCTCACTTCCACAAGAAGGCTCAACATAATTAGGGTGGCACGGTGGCTCAGTGGTTAGCACTGCTGCCTCACAGCTCCAGGGATCCACGTTCGATTCCAGCCTAGGGTGACTGTCCGTGTGTAGTCTGCACAGTCTCCCCGTGTCTGTGTGGGTTTCGTCCAGGTGCCCCGGTTTCCTCCCACAGTCCAAAGATGTGCAGGTTAGGTGGATTAGCCAAGCTAAACTCCCCATGGTGTTCAGGGATGTGTAGATCAGATGGGTTATAGAGGAATGGGTCTGGGTGGGATGCTCTGAGGGTCGGTGTGAACTTGTTGGGCCAAAGCGCCTGTTTCCACACTTTAAGGATTCTATGATGAATTGTTATGGATGATTCTCTTGAAACTTGCTGCCTGTGTTAGTGGTGGAGGTGAGACTGTAAGCTTTTTAAAAAGGTGCCCGGAGCTGCACCTGGGTCAGCATGGACAAGATGGCCAAATGGCCCCATTTTGTGTTGTATCATTTCTATGGTTCTACAGTTCTTGCTGGATTCTCTTTACTACCTTAGATCTACAAGATTTCTAAAATTGTTTGTTTGAGGATAGGTTCCAAATTCTCATGCATCGCTGAGGTCTACCTAATTGACCTACATTTCCAACTTCATATGGGTAATCCTTTGGTGAAGATTAGAGTTATGGTAGTTATAGTTTAGTCTTCTGGTATTTCAAGTAACTGTCGACAACTTCAGATGGAACATTGTGCGAAGTATATTTTGTTTGGAAACTGTTTCTGCTGAGTATTTTCTAACTTCCACATTAGGAAATACTTGACAGAAATGAGTGATTAAATGAAGTTTGGTTCTAATCCAAGAACAACGCTTGAACTGGTTGGGTCTTTTGTAAATTGAAAAATGAGATGTTTACCTTCAGGTATGGTTTACAAGTTAATTGCAATTTTCTGAAAAGCAAAGTTTGGCTAGGGGATGGGGCAAGTCATTGACTTTTTAGATCAAAATACGTGATATTTTTAAAAAGTATCTGATATAGTTGCACTGACAGAATGTTAACTACAAGTACCCGAGCCAAAACTATAGACAAGAAACTAGATGCAATAAGTGATATTTGACTCAACAGATATTATAAAGTGATTGTTCAGAATTTTTCTTTATTTAAAAGATTTAGGGAATCAGCAAGACTGGTCAAAGATGATCATTCTGTAATTTTTCCAATTTTCAATGGATTTATGCCAGTTTCTTAGATTGGAATCAAAAGTCAAACAATTTGTCTGAGTTTTTTTTAGGAGATGATTTTTCTTTGTATCTCTGGATGCCATGTGTGAATTCATCAAAAACATTTTCTGAGAGGAAATGACTGATAATTGCTTCATATAAACTCTAGGATCATGGAGTTTCTTCTTGGGCAACTTAAGATTTTTGGAGCAATGTCCTTAATTATTTTGTTGGGTACTGGGGATGGTCTTCATTTATATGAAGTTTTAAGCACATAGATGCAGTAGTGATTTTTTTTGCTGGGAATAAGCGTGTGGAGGCATGGTATTCTATTGCAAATCCCAAACCAATTAAGTCAGCCCAGGGAGTGATGGAGTGTAATCACTTTGAGGGTGCCTACATAGCTTAGGTATTCACTGAATAAATGCATTGTTTGGGCCTTCATTTGTCTTTCTATTGTGAGCACTAGAGGCTAGTTATCTCAGTTGGCTGGATGGCTGGTTTGTGATGCAGAATGACACCAACAGTGTAGCCTCAATTCCTGCGCTAACTGAAGCTACCATGAAGCAATCTCCTTCTCACCATCTCCTCTAATCTGAGGTGTAGTGGCTTTTAGGTTAAACCACCACTGACCATCTGTGTGTGATGAGGGAATGGGACTATGTTGACTTTTTCCCTTATATTTTTCAACCACCTCTCTACTGTTTATATCAGATGAGACAAAGTGTTTAAACAATCTGCACATTTTAATATAGATTCAAAGTATATCTTTTTGTTATGTCTGCACAATAAAGAGTTAAAATATTGTTAGAGAACAGAACAGAATGAAATCTGCACATAACCTTGCTAGAGACTTGCCAATGCACTTGCAATATCTAAATTATGGATATAAGATAATTCAGTCTGATAAGTTTCCTAAAGACAGTTCTAGACAATGAACTAACACCTACATTTTGTGGTACTGGAAGGCAGCCAAGGAGCCTTATTACGTTTACCTGATGGAAATATAGGAGGTAATGATGTGAGGCCTTAACACATGTAATGAGGATTGATTCAGTAAATTGTCCAAGGCAGGCAGACTGAACAATTGAGTAGCTGGGTCTCTGAGCCACAAGATATCAGTTAATAATAGGCTTTTTTTTTGCAGCACTCAGGAGGCCATTATCGTAATTCAAGGATATATCTTTTGTAGTTCCTTTCTATCTTTTTCATGGGTCTCCATATTCATCTTTGTCATGTCAATAATGGGACAAAGAAATAAAAAGCTCTAAGATCAACCATTACAAGATAAAACAGTGACCATGAGATTATGTCTTACTTTCCTCAAGTTTAAAAAAATGAGTGCTGAGTTAACTGAATATATTTTTCTTTATCATGGAAACATCATTAATCATCCTGCATGTATCACAGAAAAGGTCGATCAGGAGCTTTAAAGCAGTTGACACGATCCCAGAATCTGACACCTTAAAGATTATGAGCCCAGCTAATAGCAGTTAGGTCACATGTTGTAGATATGTCCAAAATTTCATCAAACGTACTGCATTTTAAACCAAAGATAAGTGATTATAGGAGGCGGAGTATAAGTGATGAATATACATGCTTCAGGAAATTTTTGAATTGTAACTCTATTTGATATATTTTCCAATATTTTAGAGTCGACAATGAATGAGGCATTGCATTCATATGTTACTATTTTTAAAGCAACACTCTCATAGCATTTTTAATAAAATGGAAATAATGTGCTATATGTCAAATGATAATTTTTAAAACACCAACTGGAAACCAGAATTGAATTTCTAAAAACAGAAACTTTTTAAAAGCAGCCAAGCTAAAGGTGACGAGCTCAATGCTAAATGGAGGTGATCTCCTTTATTTCTGATTGTGATTATGATATTAGTGGTAACAAGGGAGGCAATGGCCTCATGGTATTATTGCTGGACTGTTAATCCAGAGACCTGATAGCCTCCTAGGGACCTGGATTTGAATCCTGCTACAGTAGATGGCGGAATTTGAATTCAATTTTAAAAAAAAATCTGGAATTAAGAATCTAATGATGACCATGAATCCTTGGTGGACTGTCAGGAAGATCCCATCTGGCTCACTAATATCCTTTAGGGAAGGTAACTGCCATCCTTACCTCGTCAGGCCTACATGTGACTCCAGACCCACAGCAATGTGATTAGCTCTGAGCTGTCCTCTGGGCAATTAGGAATAGACAATAAATGCTGCCTGGCCAGCAACATCCTCCTCCTGTTAATGAATAAAGGATATTGACTTTTAGATTTCAACTTCCATCATCTGAATTTGATACATGAGACCTGATCTAAGTGAAATGTTTTTTTAAAAAAGAGGAGAAAGCATGGACCTAAAATGATGGCAGTGATCACCTGACCATGGATTGAGACAAGTTTACGAAACCCGAGGCTGGAATAAACAAAATTACCTGAACTAAAATTACCATTTTACACCGGAGCCAGAGCTGAGAAGGCATGAATAAACCATGCTTCAGTAAATGATTTGGTCAGCAACAAGAAACAGAAAGGGAATTGATTTGTACCAGCATAGACGTCTTTCTGTGGAAAATGACTTTTGGACCACTCTCAGGATACATCCTTCAATTAGGTTCAGTGTCAGATGCCTTTAAGAGTGTCTTATTTGTCTCTATTTCTTCTCAAGTCCAGTACAAAGATAACACACCAATGAACCTACTCACCAGGAAAGGTGCCGTGTGTCTTCAGGGTGCGATAGAGGGATGGGGAGAGTTCTTGCAAAGGGTGCCTCAGCATAAATCTCATTGTAACCATATTACATGGAGGCACGTCCATTCAGTTAGTCCCCAGACACGGTTTGAATGCTATACAGTCCCTCTTTTTGCTCCTGGAATCTGGTTTGGCTGTTGTGTTGGGTGAAGGCTGCTGCATGCAGTAAGAGTTGGGCTACAACCTAGTGAGTGAATATTAACAGGCTTTCTTGCACATGAGAAGATACAAGGGATGTTAGAAGAGGAGATCTTCTGGCACTGACAGACTGAGCTCCCAGTTCCCTGTGCTCTGTGTCAGAAGGCCTAACTCAGCTTGGTGCACAGGCTCAGTATGTGTACTTAGGTTAGAGGACTATTTAACCCTTTATTCCACCTTTGCCCCCGACTTAAAATATTTCCCTTCCCACAAATTATTAACTGCATGAACTATTTACAATTTTCATCTAGATTCTACATTTAGCCCCCTCCGGTCTCATTGGCCTATGGCATTAATTTCTAACAGTATTACTGGTCATTTAAGAGGTAATACAGAACATACCTGTGTTCGTATCATCATCTTGGCAGGTGGGCATTATAGGCAAGGGCAGCAGAACTCGTGGCAGCTAGTTCCTAGACTGTGGCATTGAGTGAATGGAACAGGAGTAAAGAACAATTACCAACTAACTGATTCAAGAGAAAGCACTTTGGGATTTGTACAATGACAATCTATTGTAAAGAAAGAAACCACACCTCAAGTCTCATTCGCATTTCCTTTTCAGCAAGTGATTAGATTAGATTAGATTCCCTACAGTGTGGAAACAGTTAAACGGAGCTAAGTAATTCCACAACCTATGGATCAAAGTGAGCTCCACAGTCCTGCCACATCCAGGTGGTGGACAATTAAACAACTCACTGGAGGAGGAGGCCCCACAAATATCCCCATCCTCAATGATGGAAGAGCCCAACACATCAGTGCCAAAGATAAGGCTAAAACGTTTGAGCAATCTCCAGCCAGAAGTGCCCAGTGGATGATCCATCTTTTCTAGTAATTCCCAGCATCACACATATAAGTTTCAGCCAATTTAATTCACTCCCCAAGATAGCAAGAAACATTTGGAGGGACTGGATTCTGCAAAGGCTATGGGCCTGGACAATATTCCAACAATAGTACTGAAAACTTGTGCTCCAGAAATTGATCTGCCCCTGGCCATGGCCTTTGCTCAGATGTGCTCTGTACACAAAAAGCTGGTTACATTCAAACAATTACTGTCCCATCAGCCTCCTCTCGATCATCAGTAAAGTGATGGAAGGTGTCAGTAACAGTGCTATCAAGCAGCACCCGCCCAGCAATAAGCTGCTCAGTGTTGCCTCGTTTGGGTTCTGCCAGGGCCACTCAGCTCCTGGCCTCATTACAGCCTAGGTTCAAACTTGGACAGAAGAGCTGAATTCCCAAAGGTATGCTGAGAGTGACAGCCTTTGATATCAAGGCTGCACATGACTGAGTGTGACGTCAAAGAGCCTTTGCAAAACTACAGTCAATAAAAAAACCACTCCACAGGTGAAAGTCAAACCTGGGACAAAGGAAGATGGCGGTGGTTGTTTGAGGCCAGTCATCTCAGCTGCAAGACATCTCTGCAGGAGTTCCTCAGAGTAATGGCCTAGTCCCAACCATCTTCTGCTGCTTCATCGATGACCTTTCCCTCTATCACAAAGTCAGAAATGAGATGTTTGCCAATGATTGTTGGTCAGCCTTCAGCACAAGGACTACAGCAGTTCAAGAAGGCAGCTCAACACCAACTTCTCAAGGGCAAGTAGAGACGGGCAGTAAATGCTGTCCCAGACAGCAATGTTCTCATCCCACAAAGGAATAGAAAAGATGTCCTGCACCTTCGGCTGAGTTGTCTTCAACTTTGTAAAGATCTGCTCATGCCTGAAGATTGTCAAGGTACAGCTGAGGATGTCAGGCCCTACCTGTTTCCCTCAGGTGCTCTGCCCAATATGGTTAGCAGGCCCATGGAGCTGGAGGCATGTTGCTAGGCACACCTGAAATGAAGCCCTGGGACAGTACAGTGCTGAGGGTGGAGAGTGAGACTCAGATGAGAGACCAATAACATGCTTAAAAGTGTAGCTGACCCTTTACTCCACGGTGTGTTATGAATAATGGTGCTTGAGTCAGCCCAACTATGTGTACTGGTCTTGATGTAGCAGTTAGTCTTTTCCTGTATCCTTTTTTAAAATACTTTGTTCTGCCTTCAGTTCCACAAGGAGATAGTCCTAGAGTCACAGTCATACAGCATAGAAACAGGGCTTTCAGGCCACCATCTTTGTGCCAAACAACAAACACCAAACTACATTAATCCCATTTACTTGCACTTGATTGATCGCCCACTACACAAACAAGATTTTAACTCACCCAAACCTCTTCACATATACAACCAAATTAAAGCTCATACATTTGGATTTGCAACTGGGTCTGCAGTGGGCTGTCTGGTGTGTAAGTAATCAACAAAGTGTTAGTGTAGTTCTTGTGAGCTTCCCAGTTTATCATACAAGGTTGCAACAACGTACTGGGAACTACATTCCGCAAGTAAAATTTTCTTTATTTGGATCGACAATGCTAGATTTATTCAAGGCAAAGCGATCTACAGTACAGGAAAAGACCCTTTGGCCCATTAAATCTGTGTTAGTCAAAAATAAACACCTGATTAATGGGCACAAATAGTGGAGACTGTTTTGTTTTGGAGTCACCTACACATGATGTCAAGACAAAAATGATCTGATTTGTCACATTATTTGTTCTCTAATTCACCTCACCACTGCAACAGCAAAGCTTTGGTAAACATTTATTCATTACTATGTGCCCCAAAAGGCTGTAACTAAATACAAAATGCTTCACTCCTTTGAAACTTTCACCTGACACTTGCCAGGAATGCTGCGATAGTATATTGAACTGTCATCGGCAGAGTTTACAGATGAATTGGAATAGAAGCTTAAAACAATTTGATTTTCTTAGAAAACTAAAATATTTGACAGTGGTTGTCACCCACACATTGTTATCAATGCCAATGTTTTTCATGAGTAAAGTCTTAAGGTAGTATGCTGAAGTGACATTTGTGTATTCCTAATCCAGAGGGGCGACACATTCCATATTAAATTACACGTTGTATTTACAGGACCAGCACAATAGAAAGACAAGATCAGGAGTGTATATATTAATTTGTTCAGGAGGCTTTCTGTAGTTTACAAGCATGAGCCAGACACAACAAGAATTATGTCAAATGCAATTAATTAAAGGGGGCATATCTGAATGAAAAATGTTCAGCCAATTGTATTTTAAAGTGGTGGGGGAGGGAAGAAAGAAGTCACAAACATGTAAAAATGCGAATAAAAAAGGTTTAATAAATCCTTTTGCATGTAAGTGCCAGCTCCTTTAGTGGTTGCTCCGCAATAGTAACTTCCACTAATCAGGTCCACTTCATGTAACACCACCCTCCTTCCAGTCCACACTTAAAAAACACCAAAACAAATCAAACAGGCAGTAAGCACTTCAATGCAAATAATAAACAGGATAAATTCCAAATTTTAAACTTTGGCAAATATCTGTAGCTTGGGTTGTGGATGAGGTCGTTGATTTGCTTGCCAAGCTGGCATGTTTTTGTTCAGATGTTTCATCACCACACAAGGTGACATCATCAGTAAAGCCTCCGATGCAGTGATGTTATCCTACTCCGGTTGGAATTTTTACTGTCTGGTCTGTTATGGTGAGTACCATCAATTCCGGTTTCGATTTGTATGGGTTTGTATATGTGGCCCAATTCTATACATTTGTTGACTGAAGTGTGGATGGAGAACCATCCCTCTAGGAATTCCCATGTGTGTCTATGTTTGGCTTGGGCTACTATGGTTACCTTGTCCCAGTTAAATTGATGGCCTTCATTGTCTGAATGTACAGATATTAGTGCACAATGAACTCCGCTTAATATTTGTACATTCAGATAATGAAGGCCATTAGTTTAACTGGGACAAGGTAGCCAAAGCAGCCCAAGCCAAATATAGACACGCAAGAAAGCTAATGGCATGCTGGCCTTCATAACAAGAGGAATTGAGTATAGGAGCAAAGAGGTCCTTCTGCAGCTGTACAGGGCCCTGGTGAAACCGCACCTGGAGTATTGTGTGCAGTTTTGGTCTCCAAATTTGAGGAAGGACATTCTGGCTATTGAGGGAGTGCAGCGTAGGGTCACGGGGTCAATTCCCGGAATGGCGGGACTATCATATGTTGAAAGGTTGGAGCGACTGGGCTTGTATACACTTGAGTTTAGGAGGATGAGAGGGGATCTGATTGAGACGTATAAGATAATTAAAGGATTGGACACTCTGGAGGCAGGAAGCATGTTTCCGCTGATGGGGGAGTCCTTAACCAGAGGACACAGTTTAAAAATAAGGGGTAGGCCATTTAGAACAGAGTTGAGGAAAAACCTCTTCACCCAGAGAGTGGTGGGTATATAGAATGCTCTGTCCCAGACGGCAGTGGAGGCCAAGTCTCTGGATACTTTCAAGAAAGAGATGGATAGAGCTCTTAAAGATAGTGGAATCAAGGTTACGGGGATAAGGCAGGTACAGGATACTGATTGTGGATGATCAGCCATGATCATAATGAATGGTGGTGTTGGCTCGAAGGGCCAAATGGCCTACTCCTGCACCTATTGCCTATTGAATTCCTAGAGTGATGGTTCTCCACCCACACTTAATCAACAAACATATAGAATTGGACTGCATATACAAACCCACACAGATCAAAACCAGAAATAGCAGTACTCACCAAAACAGACCAGACAGTATAAATTCCAAGCAGAGTACAATAACATTGCTTCATCAGAGGCCTCACTGATGGTGTCATCTAGTGTGGTGATGAAACATCTGAACAAAAACAAGCCAGCTTAGCGAGCAAGTTAACATCCTCAAATTCCAAACTTCGCTATTTGAGTATTGCTGAAAATAGACACTTTTTGTCAAAACTTTTCATTTAGCACTTGTCAAGACATTTCACAAGAGTGCCAATGCATGTGGAAGATGGCCATTTAAAATGCATGATAGGACAGTGTTGATTGATTGACAAGTGATCTCTGATTGGTGGAGGTGGTGCCAGGGAGAATACACCAATTAATAATGTTTGACAGTTGGGTCATAAAGCCCATATATCTGGTCTCACACTAACTCTGAAATTTACAATTGCTTACTAACCAGTCAAATCTCTCCTTTCAAGCATTGTAAATTTTAATTTTGCTCCTGAACTGGTATTCTTGCAAATTGGCCTGATATGTGCAAGATGAAAAGCTTTGACAAAATGTGTCTGTTACCAGCAAGTCTCAAGCTCTATAATACCAAACAGCCCCTCATGTAATGGTTCATCTGAAGCCTCAGCCTGGGAATGAAGGTTTTAGTTACACTCTTCCATTGTCATCCAAATTAAATTTTACCTTCTGACAATTCTGAGAGATATGTTTTTGTTGAACAAAGTTATACTTTGAGTCAAGCTCACAAAAATTTTATTTGTTCAATTGACAATGATATAAAATACTGAGCAAATCATCTGAGTCTTAAGCATTGTTTTAAAACAAAAAAACATATATTAATACTTAATCATTTAGACAAACAGAGAATGTCTTATTTAACATTCAGAATACATGACACTAATATAAATGAGGACTAATGAGTAAACTGTGAGGCATCTATCACTGGCTGCTTGCAATGTCTCGGAATTGTCGTGAATTTCAACGTTGAGGCCAACAAGAGTTACATATTTGTGCTTTAACTCACCACTGATTGAATTGGAAGGATGGATTTTCTGTGGACCTTCCTGGTTTGCTCTCCAGCATTGAGACTGACAAATCTTTGGTGAGTCAGTGCAACATGAAACTGAAACTGCTAGGATCGTAGTAAAAATGGACTATTCACCTTTAACTTCCATCATCTGACTCTCATACCAGAGACCTTTCATGGGTTATAAAACAGTTTTAAAATGGACATATTAATACTATAAATTTGGTATAGAAGCAATAATCTCTATTTGTCTTGAATGTCCTTAGCAATAAATGGTTCCTGTGTCCTCTACATTTAATCGGCCTTGCACAATCCTGGCAAATAGAGGCTGTTTCTTAATTGCCTTATTATTGCAATTCATTTTCATGACTTACAATAAGCTTTAATCCTTTAATTAGTTTCCTTTGAGGAATGGATTTAGGTTTGAGAGGTCCAAAAATTCACCACCAGTACAGTGACAGTAACCACTTTAAATTACCGTAGATCGCAGGACATAAGTTGATGTCTGAAGCTTTGAAAAATCCTTCCAGTAATGGGGACTGACATACATTGAATATTAAATGCAACCACATGAGGTGGTTTAGTTGATTGGCATTTTGTAACATGTAAAAAAATTATCTTTATTGGTCACTATCTGCAGTCTGCTCTTTGTGGGTCTATCCAAAACTCTTCCCCATCTTCTCGGTGAGACAATCTGAATCATCTGCTTTCAGTTCTGAAGCAGGGTCACTGGACTCAAAACTTTAACTTTGCTTTCTTCCTCCAAAGACCAGCTGCCAGACATGCTGAGTTTCTCCATCAATTTCTACTTTTTTATTATTTCATCCCTAGAGCCAACTTAGAAGATAAGTATAATTGAAACTTGTGTTTTTAAATATTGAGACTGGTTGCTGAGTATAGCACCTACATGCCTAGTATAGACCTACAGTTGCATCTTGATACCACAGAACAGAGGTCACCTTATACACCAAGCCTCCTTACACAATATTATCTATGCTATATATTAACTTGTAAGAGATTGACCTCAACACAGAGAGGACTTTTTATGCCACACATTATGATGTAACAGTCAGAGCAAATTCATTTTGATTTAATGGATAGGAATTTAGATTGTCCTATGGTGACATTATAAGTCACCCAGCCTCTCCTGAGGGTCGAGCAAGACCCACAGGCCTTTGAATTGTCAGAAGATCTGTTGATCATTTTTGTTTGGAGGACAATGTAGGATCATTTTCAATACCGTTTAATTAAGTAACAGTACAATTTGACTTTGCGAATAGATGCAGCTATTTACCTCATACTCACTGTTAAGAAGTTAACCATGTAGCTTTGGCTTGGAATTTCCAGGCAGTAAGACCAAGGTGAAGTTTCCCTTCCCCCAGTCTGTCAGCCAAGTATGAGTAATTCATAATGTTCACGGAAACATGAGCATCAACATCCATAAATGTTCCCTGAGCAGTCACTTTATGTCTGTTCATGAATATTCATGAACATTAAATGTCACCTTTTTGAGTTCATGAACATTAATGAACACTGATAAAAGCAATCAGTCCATGAAATTCTACGAACTCATGGTAACAAATCAATGGACTGTCATGAATGTTTAAGCAAAATAGTCCATGAAAATCTATGAAATGCTCCTGATCAATCCCCTCTCACTGAATCAATGAGACAAATCAATGCTGTTCCATGTAAAACAATCAGTGTCCTTTTTAACTTTACTAATACTGCTGAACTTTCCAGATCCAACAAGTTTTGACATCAGTCTTTCTGCGTAATAATCGCATAATGTTCTCCAATTCACTCTCACGCCAGACAGAATCAGCAGGTACAATCTTCAAATCCTGCAACACAATAGCAAAATTATCATGGACTACTGTATCAATTAAACTATTAATGACTGCAAAACATCAATTATTCTTTTACATACTGGTCAGAATCAAAAATAACGAATTGAAGGTTTATGAGTTACTTTAGAGCTGGCCTAGCAGAGAGGCCAACAGTGTGAATTTTGATTGTGGATTGTGAGGTTGTATTTGAAATCATTGTCAATAATATTTAATTCAATAGGATTACCATTTGGCTTTGTTAATTAATGTAGTATTATCTCTAGCATACTATGTGTTATAGGGTTTTATTTTTTGTTTCATTTCTCCAGCACTTACAATATTTCAAATTTTATGCCAGCAATTAATTGTATGGTTACATCACAGTACTGTTGCCTGAAAAGGCCCTCTGAAGGAGCACACAACTTGGTGAGATTGGCTTTTTGAGAATTTTCTAGTCAAATCCAATTCTATAATTTAAATTTTAAAAAGTGTACGATTTAAATCCTGAAGCTATCTCAATAAATGAGTTCTTAGATTGGTTTGCAAGCAGTTGTAATTAAGAAGTAAATTTGAATTCATCTGTAAATATTCCACTGTTTGTATATTGTTGAGATATGTCCAGTGAATTATTGACTATGATCACCAATTAATGTCTAAGGATAACTAGAAACAGAAAGCTTTGTTAGTGAACAGATATCATAATTCTTTTAATTACAGACCTTTTTTCTGTTTCTTCCAATTTCATCTGTTTCTGCCTTCCTCTCACCAAAGTATGACTCAGATTGATCGCTAGTTTAACAGTGTCTCTCTGATACCTCGACATTCTTGACACATGAGGTAATGGCATTTCGTTCCATCACAGGACGCAATGCAGATTCACACATCAGATCCCCACTTTCCAACATAATCTCTGATTCTGATTAGAGCATTCGATTGACTTTCCCCTTTCCTCTCCAAATGTTACAGTGCATCACCCTGATAGTTACACAAAGACCAGGAATCAGATATGAAATCTTCTGCTCAATTTAGTTTGATAAGAGCCTTTTTCAATGCAATCATGCTCCCTTTTTTTAAAAATGTTCTTCTTAAGTTGATGACTCCTTATTATGTTTACTACGTATCTTATCCATATGTCCATTGTTGATGTGTGCATCTTAGTAATGATGTTTTAATTCATTTAATTGCCCAGTGGACAGTTGAGAGTCAACTGTAGGCTTGGAGTCACATGAAAGCCAGACCAGGTAATGACAGCAGTTTCCTTCCCTGAAGGACAAGGACATTAGTGAACCAGCTGTGTTTTTCCCCTCTCAACAATTATATTATTAACTTTCACTGGCTAGGCCAGCATCTATTATGTAGAGAGCACTTCAGAGTCAGACACATTGCTGTGGGTCTGGAGTCACATGTGGGCCAGACCAGGTAAGCTTGACAGTTTCCTTCCCTAAAGGTCATTAGTGAATGAAATGGGTTTTTCCGGACAATTGTCAATAGTTTTGTGGTCATCATTAGACTTGTAATTCCGGATTTTTATTGAATGCAAATTTCACAGTAAGATTGAACCTAAGGTACTATCTGGGTCTCTGGATTAATAGTACAGAGATGATACCACTAGGCTATCACCTCACCATAGTAACTGTTTAAAATGGAGGGGACTCTCAGCCAAAAAAGCAAAGATGTCCTCACTCAATGTCCACCCACAGGAACTAGCCTGTCTGATATTCCCCTACTTAATCTCAGTGAGCTAGTGAGCATTGATGGCCTGAGACCAAATATTGCTATGGTTTCCAACTGAATTGTTATAATAATGTCTTGAAGCTTATGAAATGACAGTTCATAGTTTAGTGGAGCTGTGTATTGACAGCAAAGAGCAAAGAGCAATTGTGATAATAAAAACAGACAAAACCAATGAGCAAGACATCATTCCACGTTTATGTTTCTTTTAATTAAAAAATCTAAGAGCTTCCCCTAATATGTTGCAAATGATAGTGGTGATGATGTATACAAGCAAATTAATGTACAAGTAATAGTGGATGATGTAGCTGGAAGGTTGATTTTCGCTGTTCAGTAC
This sequence comes from Stegostoma tigrinum, assembly GCF_030684315.1. NCBI lineage: Eukaryota > Metazoa > Chordata > Chondrichthyes > Orectolobiformes > Stegostomatidae > Stegostoma > Stegostoma tigrinum. The sequence goes on along the minus strand of NC_081377.1, from coordinate 45,110,200 downwards.
TGTGATTTGCTGCTACATTGAATTACAGCCTTCTTTTCTGTGACTGGTGACTAAGTCTCCAGATGTACTATAATGAGTCCAGGAGAAGGGTTAATTACTTTGTGCTGCAGTTTGTCCACAGTTTCGACAAAGCCAATTTTCAACAAACAGTGCTTAGCTATATGACCTAGCATATTGACTGGAGTTATATTTTATTTCAGACTTAGTACTATGTGGTCAGTTGAATTAATCTGAACTTGCTATGTCTGACACTGCCCTGGGTCAACATCACTGGCCTCAGGTTTTACTTTTTACTGTAAATGACAAAGCAAGACATTGTCTGTGATGTCAATTTTTTTAAGAGTAGCACATATTTGCCTTTGTCTATTTTACTTTCTTTCGTTATTTCATAAAACTGAAAAATAATTAAGGTTTACAGTGCTCCAGTAGACTTAGTTGAAATGTTGCCTCACTTTACAGAAATAACTGAGCAAACCAGTAAGGAGGAGTGGGGATGAATTTTACTTTGCAGTTTTTCCACTCCCCAAGTAAGATGATGAGTGGATAATGTCTTACTGAGCTTCTGCCAAAGATATTCCTATATGACAGCTTGGTATTTCTAAAGAGTGAAATGAGTCGATTTATGGATCCCTCTCTTAGAGAAGAACATCATCTTTACGTTAACCAGATCGATCAAGTAGAAGTCTCAGAATGTTGGTCACTGATCAGCCTACTGCATGATTTCAGTTTTACTTAAAATCTCCTGCACTCTTGATTTACTTTTTATCTTAAAGTGACTTTAGTGATTTTGTGTGATGCAAGATATTAGGGTCTATTAAACCTTTCTCCTAAGAGAGCTGTTGAAGTGAAACTCAAATGTGTTTTCCTAATGTCAGTCTGGTTCCTGGGGATATGAGCTAATAGATTTAAAAATACTTAGAATTTGGTATTAATTTGTTTACCATTTAATGAGAAGTCACAAATATGCTAAGTGAAATTATTGCTGTCTTACTGGAGCAGTAGGAACATTTTCTTTGATTATTGTTCATACAATAATTTGGGCACACATTATAATTATGGATAAATTCTTCAATCTCTGATGTCATAGCACTCAAAGCAAGATTCTTAGTATGGTGGATCAATATTGTTTCAATATTGTCTCTTTGTAAAAGAAAACCCTTTCCTCCCATGAAAACATAAATCGGGATATAGGCTCACAAATGGACATTATCTACCAGCACATCGCACAAGTAGCTATTCTACTGTATGAGTGTCAAAAGTGAATGCAGGTATCTCCTGGCCAAGTTCATTGATGTTCACATCCAATATCCACAGGGAACACATTCTACGTGGTAATCAGCAGACAAAGGATTGGGGAAGCAGTGGTTGATTTCTCCACAGTGTGCCTTGCCAGAGGTTCTCAAACCATTATTCTTGATGTAATGGCTTGCTCAGTTGAGATCAGCTTAATTTCATGAGGACAGGATCAATTCCAAGCAAAACAGCAGATTTGCTGACCAATCTCTACAACAAACTCGATCCCTCACCTCAGCATTCATAATACAGATATTCCAACAATATTTGAATGTCATTTAGGAAACACTTTTTATAATATTAGGCCAACAATCTCAAGATAACATAAATCACATCAACACCTAATAATAATTTCTCTAGATTTTAGTTTTCCTGTCAATCTATACGAAAGCCTAATCTATAATGCTTCCCAAAGGATGCTTAAGCCTTATTGCAGAAGGAGATGGCATTGTACAAAGGTAGACCGTAATATGTGGCCCCTGATGCTTTCATCTTGTTACTTTTCACTGATTTCTGCTTGTGTTTAAGGTCTCAATATCAGTAATGATGTTGTACCATCATTGAAAATTGAAAATTAAGGTACAGCAAAGACAAATTTACATGATTAGCTATTCATGAACTGTAATTGAATTGGTATTCTTTAATATCCATTGTTGTCGCTCATCCTTCAATATTGAATCTTTTACAGTGAGCTTTCCAATGACGGATTAGGCTAATTTTTGCTGGAATGAGCATCCACAGATTGAACATTGGATCCTCAATCCAGCAGTAGATAATTCTTTAATTACATACATATTGACACAGAATATAGAGTATTAGCAGATGCAGTAAAGTATGACCACACTCTGGTTCAAATGATAAATAAACTGCAAGTAGCAATTTACAATCTTATCTTTCCTTTGACAAACATGTGACTAGAGCATTTCATCATATATGCACTGCATACCCATCCCAATACAGGAATGATGTAGTAAGCCATGTGATTTTTTTTTGCCTTTATTCATTTACAGGATGAGGACATCACAGGCTTGGTCAGATGGCAGTTATGAGCCGACTACATTGCTGTGGGTCAGAGTCACATGTCGGCCAAACCAGGTAAGGACGGCAGTGTCCTTCCCTAAAGGACATTAGTGAACCTGTTGGGTTTTTCCTGACCATCAGCAATTGATTTACAGTCATCATTAGACTCTTAATTGCAGATATTTATTGAATTCAAATTTCACCATCTGCTGTGGCAGGATTCGAACCCAGGTCCCCAGAACGTCATCTGGGTCTCTGGATTAACAGACCAGCGATAACACTGCTAGGCCATTTTCTTTCATTGCATGGGAATTAATATTCACAAGGCAATAAATCACAATTAACGGTGTAGTGACAACAAGCCACTTCCAATATTTCCCAAATAAATCTGATCCCATATATGAGATGTATTTGCAATGTCTCATGTGAATTGTGAACTTTCCGTCAGAATTTGAAGGCACTGAGGCTACTCACACCTAATGGCATTTGTTGTTGCTGGTTGTGCCACAAGAAGGCCTAATCCAAGATCTAGTTCCATCGATGTCAATGAGGAAGAATGTGATGCAAACTGCATCAATGTAGTAACCGGGGACAGTTACCGCCTCTAGTCAATAGCCAGGACAGTGAACTCTAGCTAACTCCACCTACCCTTTCCACCCATTGTTACTGACTCTTCCAACACCAGAAGACGATCAGCGCAACCGACCGCCATCCAGTTAATTTGATTTAAGAACTGATAAATTGGTTTATATTCTTAACCATTTCTTATTTCTGCCATTTCTCTGACAGACAGCAATTCGTTGCAAGATCAGTTTTCCAGTTGTATGGTGCAGTCCTGCACCAGACAGTCCTTTTTAGCAGGAAATTTATAGATGAATTATCCAATTTGCAATTACACTGCAGAACATCACCAAAGATCCTTAGACAACATCTTCCAAACTCAACCACTTACATCTAGGAGGATGAGGGACAGCAGAAACATGGGTATCCAACACACTCACCATCCTGACTTGGAAATGTACCACTGTTCCCTCATGGTCACTGGATCAAAATCCTGGAATTCCCTCTCTAAGGGCATTGTGAGTCTATCTACAGCAATGGACTGCAGCAGTTCACAACAACAGCTCGTCACCACCTTCTCAAGGGCAACTAGGAATGGGCAATAAATACCAGCCAGCCAATGATTCCCATGTGCCATGGGTAAATAAAATAATCTAATTTTGGGACCATAAGAATGGTCAAAAGTTAATTCCTTTCCCACATATGAACAATGCCATGGAAAATGTGCTGTTTTGAGCAAAATTACCAATGTGGGTTTTGAGAATAAATGGGTATATGGTAACATACACACATGTGACATAGTGTGAAGATCATCAAGCCAAGTGAAATTATTCCAATGTCCCCCTACAAAAGATTCAATAGGAAACATAGTAAAATAAAAACAACACCCACTGGCAATCTAAAAAAAATGAAACAACTGTCTCAGCTGCCTGCAGTGACTTCAGCTCTATATTCAGATGTTTGAACATTATTAAAAATACCTTTTTACACCGTGTGTTAAGACAGGCCATCTTCTGGAGCCCAGCAGACTAGTGCCCCAGTTCCATGTAATCTGAATTTATTGTGACATAGCTCCTTCGGCACAAGCTCAGTGGCTATTCGTTGGCTCTAGGTGTAGGAAATTCTTTTAATCTTCATCTCCATCAAGTTCTTTCACTGTACCTTTTTCACCCAATTGTATTTGGTCATCAATATTTCACATTTTACTCCAACTTCTACTCCCCTCGGTCTCTTTCATCTGAGACTTACAACTCCATTGGTATTCTCAACTCCTTTGGCGGTCATGTTGGATAAACATGCTCCATAATAAGGTGGTTTCAGTGGTAGAGTGGGATGACACAACTTCTTAAGTCAGCTGGTTTCTTGCCTTTACAACAGTGAAGATGAATCAATGAAAAGGTGCTCAAAGAGGCAACCGTCAGGCACTGGAATTCTCACTGGAAGAGGAAGACAGTGAATTGAAATTCTGTCTTTCACATACGTCTGACACACACTCTGAGAAGGGGTAAATCTGGTGGATGATTAGGTGAACAAAAAGCAATCTGAACACAAGAAAATGAGGACTTCATTATTACTCCGGGACCAGGAAGGTCACTTTATTTTTGTAGTGATATCAGTTTTGTATTTGATTCAAAGTGAGGCTGCTACAAACAAGAACATTCTTGAGCTCCATCAGAGTGTAGAAATATATCAGTATCAAGAAGGAAATAGGTTCCTAGACTAGGATCTATATGAGGTTTGCATATAACTCTATGGTTTCCAGTCTGCAGTGGAAATCAGAGAACAGCAGAAAGTTCAGATGTTCAACTGTCTGCTAGCTTCGCTGTCAATCAAATACTTGGGCTAGTCAGGTGTTGAGGGTTTAAATTCTCTGCTGATTTTGTTTTCTATTTGTTCCTAACCTTTCTTCAAAAGACCATCATCAATCTGAAAGTCATTAACTAGGGCATGCTTCTCCACAATAGTCTCCTGCAACGTTAAATGGAAATTTGTGTTTTCTCTCTCTCTTTATTCATTTTCAAACATACAGTCATCATTCATTGATTGTAACAAAACACTTTCCTCAGCTAATAACTTACAATGATCTTTGATCTCTAAATATTCAGGTATGTGAGATAGAAGAGGGACTCGCTCCCCCATCAAGGTGTCTCTTTGTTATGTCAATATTTTTATGACTATGAGCTGTCTTTGCACAGGATTTGTGGGAATATTCTGTAATGTTTTTTTCTCCATCGCTGAGACTTGATATTGTTCTACGATTACGAATACCTGGCATTTTGTTCCACAGTCTCCTTCTGATGGTTAGGCTTTTCCAACTATTGTTTAATTTTAATATGTTCAAGCTCCTGTTGGTGCTTAACTTTGAGCATCTCCAATGTTGACTGTATTTTGAGAAGTGATAGACTTTTGGCCTTGGTCTGTTTACTGAAAAATCCCTCAAGTATGCCCATGTCTTGATGATAAGACTTAATTGCACACTCCAGCTGCTATTTACATAGATAAATAATTTTTGAGCATTTAGTATTAACAACTTAGAAATAAGTGTATCCTTCCTCCAGATAGCTTTCCACTAGCTGTTTGCAGTCTCAATGAATTACCTCTTGGTGGGCTATTTCAAAGGTTTAGAGTTTTTCTTGGAATCTATCAGCTCAGCTTGATGTTGTTTGCACATTGTTGTTAATTCCTGGTAATTGTGTGAGATACTATCCACCTTGTTTGAAGCTTCAAGGCTCATAAATCTGTTTTAAAGCCCTGAAAATGCTTTCATGCTTGATTGAAAACCTTTCTGACCTGATAATTTTATTAGATAGTGAGGACAGCTTATTGTCAGTAGAAAGTTTTGAATGTCAGGGTATTTCTGGATGCTGATGTATTTATGCTTCCCTCTAGTGCTGTTACTTTTGACACTAGAAGGAATTTAATTTAGTTGCAGTTGCACTTGTCCAAGTCATTCGTGGACAGTACACCTTTTTGTTGACCTCTTCAGCAACAGGGTGATTCTCCTCAAAAGAGACCCCAGAATCTTCATGGACTGAGGAGCCCAAATCCAATGTTATCAAAGGTCTAGCACCTCAGCTTCCACTAACTAACAGTGTGAGTGGTAGTTTCATTTTGTGCTTCACTGTCCGAAAAGCAAACTCAGAAGTTACCGCTCTGATGAAGGGTCTAGGCCCGAAACGTCAGCTTTTGTGCTCCTGAGATGCTGCTTGGCCTGCTGTGTTCATCCAGCCTCACATTTTATTATCTAAGAAGTTACCCTCCTCCCTCCGGACCAACCTCAGGGAATCTCTCTCCCACTGCAACTCTCTTGTAATACCTGTCTTCTTTTCTCTCCATCTTCGGTCCGCCTCCCCCTCTCTCCCTATTTATTCCAGAACCCTCACCCCATCCCCCTCTCTGATGAAGGGTCTAGGCCCGAAACGTCAGCTTTTGTGCTCCTGAGATGCTGCTTGGCCTGCTGTGTTCATCCAGCCCCACACTTTGTTATCTAAGGTCTAGGATGCCCTCCAGTGGCTTCTTTCTTTCAGTCATGACACCTTTTCTCCCACCATTTTGCTGCCTCCCTTTTGAGAGAAATGAAAGGCCTATACTATCTTCCAGTGACCCTACACATGGATATTCTGCAATGCAGACCAATTCAACCTACATAGACTAAACTCCCACATCTTCTGCATCTGCCAAAAGAAGAAGGATCAAAGCTGTACCAGTAGCTCTGTGCAATAAGAAAGAGCAATAATTAAGAATGACATACAACATTTCTCTGATCTCGCTTCCATTAGCATGACTTTTTGGCTGCGTCTCTAATTCTGAATTCAATATCTGCTGTGTCCCAATGTTGATTGGTAGATGGCCTGAAAATTCTTGGCTTCAACCATTGTGTTTCATCTAAAAAAAATGGTTGCACCTGACCCTGTACCCAATTTGGAATTAATTTTCTCCATATCAGCTATGATATCTGTGTGCCAGAATTTATCCTGTGGGTCTGCATTATCACAGGAGTTGAAATCCTGTGGTGGCTTTGTTACATTTTGTAAGAAGAATTCATCCTGCTCCCTTCCATGTGCTCAGTCTCCAAAGTCAGCTGGGTGTAGATGTGACCAAAAAACAATACCAGGCAGTCACAGATCCTGGACCCGGCATGGTCCAATGTCTGGATGTGGACGCCCACAAGAGGCACTCTGATGTGCCCTGCCCCAACCCACAAGGTCAAACAGACGCGCGTGTGCGCACACACACACACACACACACACACACACACACACACACACACACACACACACACACATATATGGGGCTAAAGTGCAAACAAAAAAAGTCAAAGATTTCTTAAAGATGTAAAAATCAATCTGTATACAGTTGGTCCATTGACTCTACAGTCTGTTGTTGACCTGGGAACCTGTGAAGTTTCTTAAAACTATAATTGTACAAGATTGCTGCTGTGTGCAACACCTTTCACCTCAGGTCAGCATTCCTTCTCATTTTCTTACCAGCTCCTTGGGCTTCCATGATCTATGCACTGCAGCGACCTCTGAAACTAAAGCCAATGTCGTAGTCAGCGTGCTGGCACGTACTTCCATGTGCATAACATTGGATTACACACAAAAACAGCCACAGGGAGGGAGTTAACAGTCAACCACATTGCTGTCAGTTTGGAGTCACATATCGGCCAAACCATGTAAAGATACCAGATTTCCTTCCCTAAAGGGCATGAGGCAGTTCAGATTGGGGGTGGAGACTCCTGAGGATGGTTGAAGTTGAATTCCATCTGAATTGCAGGAAACTCAGAAGAAAGAAGCCAGCTCTTAAAGACAAATTCCAAGGAACACCCCTTCCTCTCAATCCATTCTGGAGTTGTTCTGCTTGACCCTTAAAGGGATGTACATTTCTAAATGTTGGACCATGACCTGTTTCTTTGTATGCTTCCTGTTGGGGCATTTTCTGAGTGGTTGCACATTCCCCATCCCTGCCCAGATATCTGGTTAACAGTAATATTTTACGTATTGTGGCTGACTGCATTCATTTGCAATAGTTCCAGCTATGGGCTTTGTCAGCTCTGCGCAAGTTGGGGGTTTCGCTTCTCTTCAATCCAGTGCCCTGGCTGGTCTTGAATTTCTTCACGTGTAGCACAATATTTCCTCTGTGATAGTCTTCAGGTTTTTCTTCCACTTGTGGTGGTCAGATAGCTGGGCTTGCCACAGCACAGTACTGCTGCTGTGTTTCCCTTTGAGTGCTTCCATCTCTGTGGATCTGGTCACCATTGTCACCATGTAGAAAGGTCAAGTCTATACTCAGGAGGGTGAACATTTAGATGCTTTATTAAACGTAAGTGTATACAAGGAATTTAATAGAGGACATCTTCTGGAATCCTACAGATAGAGGCTCCATTTGATCCACTTCCACTTTCATATGATTTTATGCCAAATTATGCACATGCTCAGTGACTATTCTCAGAGTCAAAGTATAATTAACCCTTACTCCACACTGTCAGACCTCAAAATGTTATCCCAGAATTCTTTAAGCTTTAAAGTATTGAGTGCAAACCAAAGATGTATATTGTAAATGTTATTAAAACATTATCAATACCACGTGACATTATAAACCAAATAGGCAATGCATGAGCCATGTTTTATTGCCTTTTCTGAAATTTCTCCCTTATCTCTCAAAAGCAGCAACCCAACATAGTGACTCTACTCATGTTCCAACAGGAGTCGACGGGCAGAACGTTGGATCTGGATATTCAGAATGTTTGTTGCTCTCAAACTCTGAAGGTTACAAGATATCGATGTCATAGAAGCCTGAGATACAGTGAGATGACAGTAATTACATGGAAATCATAACAAAGATCATGTTTAAATTTAAAAAATTGAAGGCATTGGAATTGTGTTGGCTAAAATAACATTCCTTTCATCTGGGAATTATCTTTGAATTAGGAAAAGGTGGAAAATTCAGCTCATTGGCTGTGCACTTGAACATGATAAATCAACATTAACTATCACACAAACACAAGGGGTGTTTCGCATTTTTTGTGACCTGTGCAACTAAATATTGTCAGTACACACAAAACAACAAAGGGCTATTTTTCCCAGAGCAGTAGTGTCATCCCTTATTTTGGTAAACGTTCACATAATACACTTTTATTTGGAGAATGTTGAAATAAAAAATTAATAGTTTTTCAATTATTTGCATATTACAATGCCTAGGCTGAAGGCTACATAGCTCAGAGTACAGGAAGCTGACAGTTCAGATTTTGTTTCCATAATCTGAAATTGGGTCTGACTTTCAGCCTTGTAAGGTGACCCCAAAGGGCTGAAGATTATGGGCACTCGTAAATTTTATCATCCTTGACTCTCTCTCAGCCCCATTCATCTCTCTAAATTCAGGTGGCTGAGTTGTGGAAATCTATCTCCAGCTGTGCTCTACTGTTTTATCTGAGGCCACCCACAGTAAAATCACAAGCCCATGGAGGATATGCTAAAATGAGATGAAGGCAGTGATATAGAGCAGATCTGAAAGGTACACACCCAGTAACAAACCATCTGTTCCACTCAGAAACATGAGGATAAACCAAATTGAATTTCTGTTTAAACTCTGTGCAACCATTTTGCTATCATTAGTCACATGGTGCAGCCCATAATAAAGAAGTAACCAGGCTATTAAAGCACGTCACAAGGAAAAAGACCCATTTGTGCCAGCTTTGCTCCCAGTTTGACTGATGTGTCATTTGGAATATCAGAATTAGGAGTCACTGAGCCCATTGAGGATATCTCACTCACTTGAAAAATTAACTTTCTTTCTCGAGGGTTTCTAGCATTTCTGTTTCCTGCATCTGTAATTTCTTTAAATATTGCCCTGTCATTTGTACTAGGAGCTGAAGGGGTTAATCAGCAGCAGGCCCTGTCATGAATGATGATGAGGGTAGCACAGGGAAAACATATACACTCACACTCTCACACACACACACACACTTTCACACACACACATACACACCACACACACACACACACACACACACACACACACTCTCACACACACACTCACACTCGCACTCGCACTCGCACTCGCACTCGCACTCTCACACTCACACACTAGGCTGACTCCCACATACAGCCAGTTCCCAAAACAGTATTACTTTCTAAAGTCAGAAGTCACATGACACCAGGTTATAGATGAACAGGTTTATTCGAAATCACAAGCTCCGACAGCGCTGCTCTTTCATAAGGTAAAGTGGCTTCACCTGATGAAGGAGCAATGCTCCAAAACCCTGTGATTTCAAATCAATCTATTGGGCTACAACTTCATGTCATGTGGCTTCTGACCTTGTCCACCCCAGACCAACACTGGCACCTCCATATCATGGCTACTATCAACACCACATACTTTTTAAAAGCAGTAGGTAAAACATGTCTACCAAAGGCTCTTATTCCAGCAGTTAAAGCTGAGTGCTTTGTGTTATCAGGAATTCCTTGAGTGCATGGCCTAGAAAATAAGCAATTTGAGACAGGGAGTGATCATGTATCAGGCATGACAAGTGTTAACCCATTGATGTGCACACATAATAGATAGGAGAATACTTTCAGATTATTGGGCTTTCTAACCAAGGATCGTGGACAACAACCTCTGTCCTGAATGCATTGAGTATACAATACCTGCTGTGCTAATCTTCCAGAAACCGAGCTCACACCTGCAAATAATAGCACAGCAAGACCAATTTGCTTTAAAAGAAAATAGATGCGTGCGTTCCAAAGTTTACAGTTAGTCTTGCACTGGACGAGGCGGTTTGCTGGCAGGCTGGCTACAGGGATATGTTCAATGTGACATGTGGCTGGCAGCAGGTTGCTGATTGTTTTTAGGAGTTGTGAGGAGCTGAGGATGACAAAGGCCATTAGGCTGACTATAACTTTTCGAGATAAAAACCAGAAAAATTGCGGGTGCTGGAAATCAGAAACAAAAACAGAAATTACTGGAAAGGCTCAGCATTTCTGGCAGCACCTGTAGAGAGAAATCAGAGTTAACATTTTGGGTTCAATGACCCTTCCACAGAACAATTTTTCAACAGTAGCCAGGCACTTTGTGGGCGTGCACGATTCTGGCAAAAACCTTCAGACTGCTGTAATGAGAGGATGGCGTGTGCATGTCTCTGTCTCCAGTAAAACACTTAAGACCTGGAGAAGGCCAGTGTATTCTCCCACACTGGTTATACTGTCATAGAGTCATAGAGTATACAGCATGGAAACAGGCCCTTCTGCCCAAACTGGTCCATATTGACCATCATGCCCCACCTCAGCTAGTTCCAATTGCCCACATTTGGTCAATTTTCTTCTTAAACCCTTCCCATCCATTTACTTTATTCAAATGTTTTTTAAGCATTGTTATTGTACCTGCCTCAACCACTTTCTCTGGCAGATCATTCCATATTCGCACCACTATCTGCATGAACAAGTTGCCTCTCAGGTCCTTCTCACCTTAAATTTATGCCCCACCCCGTGAAAAAAGATTATATGCATTCATCGCTGGAAAGACAATATGCATTCATTTATGCCCTTCATGATTTTGTACACCTCAGTAAGGTCACCCCTCATTCTTCTACATTTCAAGTAATAAAGTCCTATCTTGGCCAACCTCTCCCTACAACTCAGGCCTACTAGCCCTGGCAACATCCTCGTAAATCTTCCTTGCACACTTTTCAGTTTAACTATGTCTTTCCTATAACAGGGTGGCCAAAACTGTACACAATACTCCCAAGTGCGGCCTCACCAATGACTTATCCAAGTTATGTCAATTAGACCTTTCTGTATTGAAAACTTTTCTGTTCAAAATCATGGATCGTAGAGAACTGGAATCGCCTTAAAAAGAGCAGCTACCTTGATCTCTAAGTTGCAGTAAGTTGTCGCTTTTAAGGAGTCCCTAAAAGGCTTTGAAGTTAATACACCAGTCACTTGTACCTCCTGTGAAAAGGAAAACAGAAGCGAAGAACAGAAAATCCTGGCAAACAAAAGGGCCATTTCAATGAACCTTGAAGACTTAGGTTTTTCAACAGCTTCCATAATATTTTTTCTCTCTCCACCTACACCACCAATATTTTTGTCTGTTTGCCTGTGATTTGGGTGGGGACTATTGCTGCTGTAAGTGGGTTCAAGTAATAAAGCATTAAAACTGGGGACACACAAGGGGCCAGAAACGTAATGTCATTAAATGTTTTCTGGGTTGAGTATAAGTCTATACATAGAAATAGATCCATGTGCTTTCCCAGGAAAAGGAATTCAAATGTTAGAAATGTTTCCATTGGACCTTTCTGTATTGAAAATACTTCTCATCAAAGTAACGGATCATAAAGAACTAGAAACCTCTTAAAAGTAATAGCTACCTTGATCTCTAAGACATTGTTATACAGGATGACAGCATTTCATTCCAAACGGTATTTAATGGAAAAAACACAAGGCTTTACTCACTTCCTGATCAGGCCATTTCTTAATCATTCATTATATTTCATCTCCCATAGCCAATCTCAGGGTATTCTGACCAGTTGGTTGAAGTTGCTATTATGTGTGACAAATGGGCTGGTTGGCTAAGCGGAACTGAGTAGCTGTGAGAAAGTGCGGAAGTAAAAATTGATTTGGTGCATTGTGGTAGGTGTAATTTCTTTGGTCAATTTAAATCCCACTTTTCTGTCATGGCTCCTCAGGGAAAGATTTTGGCCGCTATAATTCAGGACTAGAGAATGAGTAAAGTGAATGTTTTAAGCATAATTCTCCAGTTAAATAGAGTATTTAAATGATGTTGTAGACAAAATATAAGTCCTTTTCTACTGGGCCTTTTTCAAACAGATCTCCAGAGAGCCAGATAATTTTTTTACAAGAATAGATCAATATATTTTGTCCATAATGTACCCCATCAAAGTAATTGACTGTGGACTGGTTTAAGACAATTCAATGATATGGCCAAGAAAAATGTAGTATTCATTATGGTTAAATTATCAGCTATCATATTTATTATTTACCAATAACTGATAAATTGCAGTTACTTTATTACTGTATAATAATTTTAACATGAACAAAAAACTTCTGGCATAGTTCCAAATGAAAGGATTCTAATTAAACTGGGTGCCATGACATTCTGCAACCAAACCTTCGTCAGCTTTGTTTTTTTTCAATGCAGAATCAGCAAATTATCAGGTTTAAGCCCCATTCCAGCTAACCATGGCACAAAGGAGACCAACAATCTGGCTATGTATTTACTTGGCCACCACCTTGTCAGTGTCTTGTCTCTGATGGGAATGGTGTTGCAAACGTACCTTCACATCTAGCAATATTTCTGCTAAGGTTAAGTATCAGTCCGCATAAAATGGATCTTTGTTACAGAAACAGCTCAAAACATAACCAGTAACCCTACAGAATTAGAATTAGGTTTTAGTGTCACATGTACTTAAATATAGGAATATACGACTACAATGAAAAGTTTATAGTCGCATCATTCACAGCGCCATGTTAGGTACAAGGTACCTAGGTAAAAAACCTTAGGTAAAAAGTAGAAAAATAAAGAAATAAGTTCAAAGTTCAATGTTACAGGCTATCTCAATACAAAGTAGTAAATGATGAATAAAGGTAAAAGTCCCAAAAACAGCCATGGTATACTTAATTTAATTTGATTTAATTTGATTTATTGTAGTCACATGCACCTAAGTACAGTGAAAAGCTTTGTTTTGTGAGCAGTACAGGCACATCATAGCAAACAAGGACATAGAGATGATAGATAACAAGGTGTGGAGCTGGATGAACACAGCAGGCCAAGCAGCATCAGTGGAGCAGGAAGGCTGATGTTTTGGGCCTAAACCCTTCTTCAGAAATGCTTTCTTGCTCCTCAGACGCTGCTTGGCCTGCTGTGTTCATCCAGCTCTACACTTTGTTATCTCAGATTCTTCAGCATCCGCACTTCCTACTATCTCTCACATACAGATCATAGACTGCTTAGACAGAGCAAGGCATACAGATTACATCGCACAGGAAGTGCATAAAGCAAGATCAACAGTATTTGAAATTAGGGAATCCATTCAGCAGTCTAGTAACAACAGGGAAGAAGCTGTTCTTGAACCTGTTGGTTTGTGTGTTCACACTTCTATATCTTCTGCCTGAAGGAAGAGATTATAGGAGAACATTACTGGGATGGGAAGAGTGGATGAACACAGCAGGCCAGGCAGCATCTCAGGAGCACAAAAGCTGATGTTTCGGGCCTAGACCCTTCAGCTCTCTGATGGAGGGTCTAGGCCCGAAACGTCAGCTTTTGTGGTCCTGAGATGCTGCTTTGCCTGCTGTGTTCATCCAGCTTCACACTTTGTTATCTTGTATTCTCCAGCATCTGCAGTTCCCATTTTCTCTGGGATGGGAAGAGTGTTTGCCAATGTTGGCAGTCTTTCTGCATCAGTGAGATTAAGTGAAATCCATGGATAGGAGGTTGACTTCTGTGATGTTCTGTGTTATGCACACAAAAATCTGTAGTTTCTTATGATCCTGGGCAGGCCAGTTGCCATACCAGACTATTATGCATCCAGACAGTATGTTTTCTATGGTACAGGATCGAACAGTTCATCCACTTCACCAACACCTTCCACCCCAACCTTCAGTTCACCTGGGCCATCTCCAGCACATCCCTCACCTTCCTGGACCTCTCAGTCTCCATCTCAGGCAACCAGCTTGTAACTGATGTCCATTTCAAGCCCACTGACTCCCACAGCTACCTAGAATACACCTCCTCCCACCCACCCTCCTGCAAAAATTCCATCCCCTATTCCCAATTCCTCCGCCTCCGCCGCATCTGCTCCCATGATAAGACATTCCACTCCCACACATCCCAGATGTCCAAGTTCTTCAAGGACCGCAACTTTCCCCCCACAGTGATCGAGAACGCCCTTGACCACGTCTCCCGTATTTCCCGCAACACATCCCTCACACCCCGCCCCTGCCACAACCGCCCAAAGAGGATCCCCCTCGTTCTCACACACCACCCCACCAACCTCCGGATACAACGCATCATCCTCCGACATTTCCGCCATCTACAATCTGACCCCACCTCCCAAGGCATTTTTCCATCCCCACCCCTGTCTGCTTTCCGGAGAGACCACTCTCTCCATGACTCCCTTGTTCGCTCCACACTGCCCTCCAACCCCACCACACCCGGCACCTTCCCCTGCAACCACAGGAAATGCTGCACTTGCCCCAACACCTCCTCCCTCACCCCTATCCCAGGCCCCAAGATAACTTTCCACATTAAGCAGAGGTTCACCTGCACATCTGCCAATGTGGTATACTGCATCCACTGTACCCGGTGCGGCTTCCTCTACATTGGGGAAACCAAGCGGGGGCTTGGAGACCGCTTTGCAGAACACCTCCGCTCAGTTCGCAACAAACAACTGCACCTCCCAGTCGCAAACCATTTCCACCCCCCCTCCCATTCTTTAGATGACATGTCCATCATGGGCCTCCTACAGTGCCACAATGATGCCACCCGAAGGTTGCAGGAACAGCAACTCATATTCCGCCTGGGAACCCTGCAGCCTAATGGTATCAATGTGGACTTCACCAGTTTCAAAATCTCCCCTTCCCCAACTGCATCCCTAAACCAGCCCAGCTCATCCCCTCCCCCCACTGCACCACACAACCAGCCCAGCTCTTCCCCTCCACCCACTGCATCCCAAAACCAGTCCAACCTGTCTCTGCCTCCCTAACCTGTTCTTCCTCTCACCCATCCCTTCCTCCCACCCCTAGCCGCACCCCCATCTACCTACTAACCTCATCCCACCTCCTTGACCTGTCCGTCTTCCCTGGACTGACCTATCCCCTCCCTACCTCCCCACCTATACTCTCTCCACCTATCTTCTTTTCTCTCCATCTTCGGTCCGCCTCCCCCTCTCTCCCTATTTATTCCAGAACCCTCACCCCATCCCCCTCTCTGATGAAGGGTCTAGGCCTGAAACATCAGCTTTTGTGCTCCTGAGATGCTGCTTGGCCTGCTGTGTTCATCCAGCCTCACATTTTATTATCTAAGAAAAATAATGGTTACCTTGGGTGACATTGAAAAAAGAAATATATCATTGGACACCAGATGAAGTCAATTTAAAGAATTGATATCAAAAATTAAACTGGATTGGAAGCTGGTGAGTAAATTCCCACAGTGCATTGTCCCATTATTTGCAATATCAGTAAAATGGATGCTAAAATCTTGCATAATTAGTTGTTAAAAATACACCCCATATTAAGATTTCTTGAAGTTGTGGAATAGTTGAATTTTTTTCAGGTTTTGTGGAAATATCTGGAGTGGTTTCTTGAAAAGAGATAATGTGGGCATTGGAGGTTCTCTTAACAAAACTTCCTGGGAATCCCATCACTGGTGGTGACTACATGCACTGCTATCCACCATTGCCTGGGCACTTTTCAAACAATGATTGGATGGATACATTTTTTGCCTTGTATGAAGAACAAGTTGGGGATTGAGAAGACTGTGAGGAAGGGATGCCCAACTGATATCTCCTATTCCTGAAAAAACACTTGAGTTTACACTGAAACCTATTTGTCTTCTGAAAGACTAATTGAAGGAATTTCTCAAATTTCTCTTTCCTGAGCAAGCTGTGTCTACAAAGACTCGAGACCACTTTGGGTGATTCGTGATTTGGCCACACAAATTGGCTAAAGCATTTTTTTTTCACTTCAGAAAACCAATTTCTGCAGAGAAGTCTTTTTTAAAAATCTTATCCTGCGATGTGTGTTTGAGGAGTGTGGTTCGGGAATTTTAGGAGGGATAAGCATTTATATTTTTAAGTTACCAACTCTATATATGACCAATCATTGCATCTTTGTTGAATGTTTTGTTTAATAATTAACCAATAATTGTGTTTACTAAGAAACCGAGTGAATGGACCTTTTCATTTTAAACCTTGTACCGAGATGCTATTTAATTGGCAATCTTAGTACATGAAAAACTGCTTATATTTTTATCTTGAGACCCGTGGAGTCATGAGACTAGTGCAACTGTGCACTCCTCCAGCCTTGAGGATAACATTGTCATGTTTGCTAACAATAGAGTCAATCCTATTAAAACATAAAGATTCATAGGGGACTTGATAGGGTAGATGCTGGGAAGTTGTTTCTCTTGCGGGAGAATCGAGGACTAGGGGGCAAAATCTCAAATAAGGGGTCACACATTTAACATGGAGATAAGAAGGAGTTTTTTTCTCTCAGATGTTGATGAATCTGTTGAATTCTTTACAGCGGAGAGCTGGCAAGGCTAGGTTATTGAGTATTTTTAAGGCTAAGATAAATAAATTTTTAATCAAAAAGGGAATCGAGAGTTATGGGGTGAAAGCAGGAAAGTAGAGCGGAGGATTACCAGATCAGCCATGATCTCATTAAATGAAGGAACAGTCTTGATGGGCTGAATGGTCTTCTGTTCTCGTGTCTTACGATTTTATGCAAAAGCATTAATGTCATTAGATGTAATGATTGTTTGTTAAAATGCTGGATATATTGCAAATTGGTGGATAAAAACAAATTAACTTCAATCATTGAAAATGGGCATAAAATTGTATAAGGGTCAGAGATAGTGGGAACTGCAGATGCCGGAGAATCCAAGATAACAAAGTGTGAAGCTGGATGAACACAGCAGGCCAAGCAGCATCTCAGGAGCACAAAAGCTGATGTTTCGGGCCTAGGCCCTTCAGCTCTCTGATGAAGGGTCTAGGCCCGAAACGTTAGCTTTTGTGCTCCTGAGATGCTGCTTGGCCTGCTGTGTTCATCCAGCTTCACACTTTGACCAGTTATTACAATGTTATAATAACAATCAATGACTATAAATTAGAATCAAGTCTCTGAAAGATCTAGTAGTATCAGTAGATATATGATTTCACATACAATTGTGGCAAACTAGTTTAATGTTACTATAAAGACAATACAGATTGAATCAATAGATGACAGTGTGTGCAAAATTAGAATTTTTAGAGAGAGTGGCAACTCAGTAAATCAGGATATTTTGATTTTATTTCTATTTTCTTCTGTTAGCCTTCAGATTGCAATGATTGGGATACCCTCTTCGATTAATTTGCTGAATTTCCACAGAAAATTAATACTCCAGGAGGCAACAAAGAAGGACTTGCACTTCCATAGCACCACAGAAACGCACTTTACAGTCAAAGATGTAATATTTGAAGTGTAGGAATTCGCAGACAGCGGGCAGGAGTGGGGTTTCTCACAATGTAGGAAGTGCTGCAGGCGACTGGAACCGACACAAAGCTGTAATAGATGGACTATTAATCTTTAATTGTACCAACTGATTTAATACCTGGACCTTCACTTGAAAAAAAAACTTAAATGAATCAGGACAGCGTGGAGGTCACCTGACTCGCAAGAAATGCCAAGTTTCTTTTAAAAAAAACTAACATTGATTAATAGGAGGCATAACTGAGCAGTCCCCGTAAATAAATTCACACTCATTATTGCAGTAAAGTGCCCGGTTGCTGATACACCCGGGGAATTGGGGGGGAGTTGGAACACAGTTTTATGAATGAGGTCAGAACCACTCATGAATATTGTCAGCAAGGATTGATGAGAAGGAAGGAGAGAAAAGAGAGGTAGCCAAATGATAGTTCCCAGAGTGAGAAACCCCACTCCTGCCCGCTGCCTGCGAATTCCAGGTAACGAGCAATCGGATCAGTGGTCCTTACTGTATCTGAACCATTTGGAGGAAGAAGAACCTAAGGACTGTAAGCAACTATCAAGTAATCTGAAAAAAATCTTCTAGATCCATTATGCAAAAGATTATGAAGACTCTCCTGTCTGTTTCAATGGCATCTTCATCGCTTTAACAGTAGGAGACCGAAAAGCGCCGAAGGGTCTAGGCTTGAAATGTCAGCCTTCCTGCTCCTTTGATGCTGCTTGGCCTGCTGTGTCCCTCCAGCCCCACACCGTGTTAATATTGGTTTTCTCCATTGCGTGGCAATAGCCAGCTATCAGTTTGTTGAAGGTCCCCCTTGTAGAAAGCTTTGCTTCAAACTTATTCGTTTGTCACAGAGGGGAAATTACAATGAGAAGATTAAAGTAGAATAACAACATTTTTACAAAGATAGAGAATGTAAAAATAGAAGGAATTTCAAGGGTTATAGCAACCATCTGAAAAACGACCAATGACTGTATGAAAAAGACTTACATCCCGAAGAACAGCCAGCTTGCATCAGCTGCAACAGTACTGAGCTTCAAAACCACAAAAGGAGCACTAGAATATAGAACGTATAATTCTTTGTACGTATGGACTTTTTACTACTTCACCCTAACCCTATAACTTGTTCTGATTTGCATGACAGTGTCAGAGCCAGCGTCTGTGTCTGTCAGTCTCAAAATTCAGGATTGGTTCTACCTCTTTAATACATTTTATATTTTATTTGAATGAGGTTAGAATAAAAATAACTCATTTAATTTTGTTAATTTCAGCAAATTGGCTTATTTCTTCATATGCTTTCACACATTGTCAAGTTCACTTTCAATTGATGAAATACCATTTGCATAACTCTGCTATAAACCGACTTCAGGTGTGACAGAGGGGAATTTATTCACTTCACCTGGACTACTGGTCGAAACGTTGCACAACAAGCTCCTCCAGATAGGGATGTAACTGACCCGATAATCTATCTTTACTAAATAACAAAGTGTGGAGCTGGATGAACACAGCAGGTCAAGCAGCATCTCAGGAGCACAAAAGCTGACGTTTCGGGCCTAGACCCAGTTGGGTGTGAAATAAACATTAGCTAAAACAATTGGCGGAGCTGCCGCTCCTTCTTCAAAGTGGTGCCAAGGGATCTTGATTTACAACTCGAGATCTTAGTTTTACATCTAATCCAAAAACGGTACCTCTGACAGTGTAGCAGCCCCTCCGTACCTAACAGGATCATCGACCCGGAATGAGTGAGACTTGTAACGTGTGCTTATTATCCGAAGGGGAACAGTAGTACAAAGGATTAGTCACTGAAAATGTGGCACCCACCACACATGGCGTTTGTGGAATATCTGTTGAACACACTACACACCTCATGGAAACCCTACAATCATATAACGTACTGATGGATGGACACAGACATGGAGCTGGAAATATGGGTTATTGTTCTGTTGTATGCCAGTCAGTCTCATTACTCCCCTTTAGTGACCCACTAACAGATTTTATCGATCAGGTTATAAAATGATATCATTCTGCTGTCTCTATTTTGTAATAAAATGTTATTTTAAAATATAGCGAATTCTTACAATACGAAGTTAGGAAAGAACATCTGGTGTAACAACAAGGACTGAATAATGAAAAGCCTTCTAACATTTGAAATGCAATAGTCTGACTAATATTTTGCTAGCCTGAAGCTATAATGCGCTGGTATGAATTTCAATCGGCACTTGATAGAACTTAAGTATTCCCGTGCTCTGCTATCATGGTAAAAGATAGCATTACTGTAACACCAATTACATAACACTGTACATCTTCAGACCCACCGCCACTCTCATAGTATTAATCAATCTCCTTGCATCAAATGCGACCTTTACTCGTCATCAGAACAGCATTGAAAAAAAAGCGAGGCACCTAAAACTGCTTCCAGAAATAAATATAAACATTATCTTGTGCAAACTATAACAGGCTAAGAAATGGCAGGCTGAGGTATCATTTCCGTATTTGTGTTCTGAAGAAGTTGAAAAACATTTGATTTTCACTGCGATGATTAAATGTCCAGTGGAATAGTCATTCAAAGACGTGACGACACACCACGGAATATCTGCGTGACACTCATTGTTGTAGTTCAAGTTTAATTTTAATTTGACATTTGGAGGTTTCAGAACACGATACCTTCTTTATACTGTCTTACTATTCAAATCCATAATGTCTGATTGTGCAAAGAGCTGGCTCTGAACAGTCCCCACCCCCTCCCCATCCATCCCTCGTCTGCCTCATTTTTAACCACAAGTCCCAACATCAAACGGCAACAGCGCCCTGGGGGAAAACAGCAGAGGTACAGGGTTGCTAAGGTGACAAAATTAGCTAATTCCACAGAAACCCCACCCTTATCCCAAATGTCAGTTCAGATCTCTGTAATCTGCCACACCTCTGAATGCGTCGTCTGCCATGCACAATTTTAATAATTTTCTGGGTTATATGCAAATGATAACACTGCATATATGCCAACCCAAGAATAGTGTATGTGCTTTTGTCAGCAAGTCAGTGTGACATTGTATATGAATTAATTGGGTGATGATTTCTGTCTGCATTTTAACATTACACTCCTTCCAGTGCCTCAACGGTAATTCATCAAGTTTACACTGAAATTACAGCTCCATTTTAGGAGTCCCTGATTGCACTGTCAGTGAGGTATTGCATATTAAATATGTATCATTCAGTTTTTAAAATCAGTAAACCAATTTCATAGAAAACATGGATGCTACATTGTGATAAAATCAGTTCGGCACTATAAAAACATAAATATAAATAAAATGGACAGGTGAACAGTTAATAATTGATAACCCCCTCCATTTATACTTGGTGGCTTTACAACTTGCTAAATCATTGATGACTGAGCTGAATTTTTGAATGCATTAAACCCTTAATAAACAAACCATGTGCCTGCAGCCAAAATGCAGATACCTTGTTAAATAATATACAACAAGGTCTGGCAATGTAATTCCTCAGAGAATTAAAATTACTTTGCATATTTCAAAATATGCAAATATTACACACTAACCAACATTGTCCAAAATCATTTCTTGAAAATCTGTAATGATGGAGTTAGAAAATATACAGAACATTCTTCATGTAAAATATTGTGTTTGGTGTTAGTTTCAATAAAACCTATGTTAGCTAAAAAACATAAAATCAAATATCTCATCTAAGCAAACTTTCACCAAATCATGTGTTTAAATTCATTTTGAAATGAACAATCAGTACCCATGTAATTTCCTTTCTTTTTTTCAACCAGTTTTGCCCCAATTACTGGTCAATTATTTGTCTTTGGATGTTTTTCTGAGTACTCAGTGTCCTCATCCTACTGGCCATGATTCGGTGAGTGAGAGTCAATGGAGTATCCTCTCACTAGGGACATCACATTGAACATTAAGCCTTTGTATCAGGTAATTGCTATCTCTGTATCAGCTGGTATAGTGCTGAAATGGCTATTGGTTTTGAATTGCATGCTAGCAGAGAACAGAACATGGTAATGGTTTCTTTCCCCGATCTAAATGAAGGAGAAACTTTGGGTAAACACAATCACTGCCTTGAGCCAGTTCCACCACCATTCAGGAAGATTATGGCAAAATCATCACTTCAGCCCCACACACTCACCCAATTCATCTGTCTGTCACTTCTGAGGAAGGGTCACTCAATGCAAAACTTCAACTCTGATTTCTCTCCACAGATATTGCCAGACCTGCTGAGATTTTCCAGTGATTTCTGTTTTTGTTTCATCTCTCTCTGGACTCCTGGAGTGAACACTCAGAGGACAGCCCTGTTAGAAAAGCCAAATAAATACTGACCTGTAAGGAGGGCTTTGTAAGCCAAGACTAAAACGAGCAGCTCCAATTTTTCTTCCATTTGATAAACTGAAGATCACATGTGGTACACTAAGTTAAATTCTGGCTTTGAGCCATGAGAATCTAACTGGATGTAACTGCCAAATAATTTATATAAATTAGGATGGATTGTAACAAATCCTTTAGGTACTCCAGGAATTACATATCTCCTGAGATGGAGCTTAAGTTTTATTAGTTCAAGGGGTGTGAGGGTGGCTGCCATTTATTGCCCATCTCTAATTGCCCCTGGAGAAGATAGTGGTGAGCTGCACTCTTGAACAATGTGATGAAGGAAGAGCCAGAGTGACTACAGGGAGTGATTGGACCTAGTGACAATGCAGAAAATAATTGTATCAATCCAAGCCAGGATTGTGTGAGACTTGGGAAGAAATTTGCAGGGCCTGGACTTCCTTTCGATTTGCCACCCCTATCCTTCTACCTGGAAGGGTATACGGCTATGGGGCAGTGCTGTCAAAGATATTTGAGAAGATAAACATTCGGAAAATATTTTCCATAAGAAGCAGCTGCGGCGAGATAGATTTTTAATTAATAAAGGAATCAAAGGATATGAGGAAAAGACAGAAAGGTGGAGCTGAGGGTGGTCAGATCTGCCATTGAATGGCAGAGCAGACTCAATTGGCTAAATGCCCTACATCTGCTCCGAAGTCTTATTGCCTTATAGTGACTGAGTCAGAATATCATGGATTCAACTCCCATGCCAGAGTCAAAAGCAAAGTACTGCAGATGCTAAACACATGAAATAAAAACAGAAAGTGTTAGAGAAACTCAGCAGGTCTGGCAGCATCTGTAGAGAGAGAAACAGAGTCACTGTCTCAGGTCAATGACCTTTCATTAGAAATTCTGCAGTTTTGGAGCTGCTTTGTTCCGTATAAGTCATTAAATCAAAGCCCTGTCTGCCCTGGAAATGCACGTAAAAGTCCAGGACACTGCTGACTGGCCAGAGTTCTCCTGGCTGGCCTGTCCAAATGCAAGCTGAAAACAAGCATACTGAAGTAACAATTAGCTGATCATCATCAAATTGTTGTGAGTTGGATTTTACCGTGTCCAAATTGGCGGCCCTCTTTCCAACATTAGATTTCTTCAAGGGGTACTTTATTAGCTGTAAAAGTCTTTGGAATTTGGTGAGGTATGTCTTGTAAATACTGTATTGTTGTATTTATTTTATATTCTGCAATCTGTTGGTGTGCAGTGTGCAGGAACTAATCAGGCCAGCCCCTCCACCTCCACACATTGAGATCTGTCACCTCTGGTCATCTGTGTTCCTTGGACAATCTTCCTCATCAGTTTCCCAGTGATATGTATTTAACCAACGTTCATGAATCACGTCTATTGAAATGGAGTACAATTTCTACATCTTATCACCACCCTCATGGGCTTCCTG
This sequence comes from Stegostoma tigrinum, assembly GCF_030684315.1. NCBI lineage: Eukaryota > Metazoa > Chordata > Chondrichthyes > Orectolobiformes > Stegostomatidae > Stegostoma > Stegostoma tigrinum. The sequence goes on along the minus strand of NC_081377.1, from coordinate 45,086,350 downwards.
GCTAACATTGCCGATTTAATGTAAAACAGCATTGTCTTCCAATAACAGGCTGTCAACCAGAATGTCTTCTGATGCAGATGCAATATTTTCTCCCCAACTGTGAGAGGAAATTAATCCTGTGAGGCAGTGAAAACCTGCCTCTCCTCATTACCATGGTGTCTGAGAATCATTACAGTTCTCAGTAGATGTACTGATTTGTTTGCTTGCATCCTGCCCTTCAGCAGGAATAAAGGAACCCATGTTTAAAAAAGAAACATATTTACGTTTCACGAAAAGACCCTATGCATCTAGATCAAAGGAAACCTGGATTATGACCAAAAGTGGAAACAATACATGGAGTGCCATTAGGTCCTGCCACACATGTATTCAGTTAACATCGGGGATGACGAAAGTCAGGTGTCATTTTAGGAGCAGAACACCTGATATCACAGAGGAACAGTTGTATTTGTAGGATTCCTGCAGGAGCTCAGTGTGTTAAGAGCTTTCGACTGGTCACAATAAGGGTTTAATTTGTTTACAGCATGAGGCTGTACCACTATCCAATTAAAGTGTATTTAACTATTTTGTTGCAAGCAATAAGAAGCCAATTACTAGGTTTACTTGAGTTAAAAAAAGAGAACATATATTACCCGCTAAATAAGAAAAACAGTAAAAGTACAATATCAAACATATGGCCTTCATTGTGCAATTATTTGGGTACTCACGCACACACATGTACACAGAGGCATACACATTGACACAAACATACTACATGTACACACACACACCCATAGTGACACAGCCATACACGCACACACGCGTACACAGAGATACACTAACACAAACACACTCTCTCTGACACACACACAATCATAGACACATACGATACAAAGCTAAAGAGGATTGTTATGAAAAGATGTAATCCAACTATGGGTTTTTCATAGGTTATGTGGATCCATGTAAATATATGTAGAACTTTTTAAGCAAAGGACACATTGCTAAGGAAAAGTGCCAGTTACAACAGCAACAATGTTGAACCTTCAAGGAACAGGGAGTCTAGAGGGATCAGCAATCTGAAGAATTGTAAAAGAGAAATCACATGGAGCAGTCTGTGAATGGAAGAAGACAAGCATATTTTTGAACTGCTCCCTCATTCTTTGCATCTCCTCTCAGGGAAATGTCTGGACTGAGAAACTCCCAAAGGTCAACTGTGGCACTCAAGGGAAGTTCCTAAAGAGGATTTTCTTGAACACTATCCCCCCATCTCTATTAAAGGGAATTTAGCTAGCTATAACTAATCAAAGGTGACAGCCAGTGCCAACAGCTTGTGTATGCAGAATAGCTTTGGACAGAGAATATCATTCAGGACAATTTGGGACTTAAGTTTTTTTTTCCAGTTTAACTTTTACTTGGTCAAATTAGTTGTGTGTGTAAGGTAGATATGTACATATGCATTTATTTATTTATATGTGCATCATCCAAACTATTTGTCATTAATCTTTGCACATTTGTTTGATAATAAACTAGTTTTTTTTCTGTTATTTATTAAAGAAACATGCTGACTGTTCTTAACGCTGAGCCTGACATAGTCTAGAATCGATATAATTAGCCATATCACCAACCTGGTTACATTTAAAACTTGTTGTGACCAGTGGAGAAATGGAACTAGAAAAGGAAAGAGTGACTTCTCTAACCTATGTCTGAACAGGATGGTGTCCAGTATAAAGGAATCTAAATGAATACTTAGTCCTTTGGTTGTTTTTAAAGTGCAAGAAAATAACCTTGTGACTAGGGCTGGTGAGCTGCAAACAGCATCTATTTGCTGCTTCCCCAATTATGAGGTTCTACCCTCCCATTAGTGAATCTATCAGCAGCCAGCACAGGGGAGAATCAGCCTGGGATTGGAAGAGAAGTTGCTCCTTATTTCCTTTTATTAAAATAAAAGGGACAACTCTTTCAATTGGTTGCCCCAGTGAATTAATTTTTTTAAGTGATTTTGGGACTTTCAGGGGCAGATTCAATTGCCACCATCGTGTGCTGCGCCTGAGCATGATTTGCTTGTTCTCTCGCCTTGTGATGGCTTTGCAGTTTTAAGCAATCTGCATTGTCTAAATTCAATCTGCAACAGTTCCAAAACTTTGAAAGCTTTAAACATCATCTTTTCAAAAACAAAAAGGGTATAACCTGATGGGAAGTAGAAGGCGCTGCAGGATGGGAGATGATATTATTCATGGAGTCAAAGTACCAACACCTGGGATTCTATTAATCTGGGTTTTTATTTCCAATTGGGTAGATATATTCAACAGCAACATTAGTCATCCTGCAGTGCATCAATGAAATATACAGGTGACTGGATGCCTTGTTTGCCAGAGCAAACAGTTACATCATTTCTTCTCCATGGACCTCAGGAGCAGCAATCCAAGGTTTCTATTAAAAAGAGCAGGATTTTGTAATATTCTGGGGTCACTGATAAGCACCCATTTGTGTGACACATTCATCCAAGTAGCGATTTCTCTTTTATGATCTGCAAGAATTTCTCCTCAATCAATGTCCAGCCTTTGTGACCATTAACTTTAAATTCTGTGGCTTAATACTCAATCCCTAGGCAACAGTCATGACTTATTCATTTTACAACAGTCCCCCAGTGTTTGGTCAAACTCAGCAAGTTAAGGACTGAATTCAGAGTGACTAGGAATACACACTGCTGCCTTGGATTTCTGATTACTCTCCTGATGGAAGGGCCTGAGGACACTTCCTGATACCTTATTTGTGGAGATAAGGATAAAGCATGGTGAATTGATCATCAGGAAAATTTATTCCACAGGAGCTTGCAATCAAACAGCTGGTGTAGAGCTTGATAGATGCAACAAAGTACAATGCTATTTGATGCCATTCAAAGAATGACTGACGTTGTGAAGGAAGACCCACTAATGAACCTTGAGAGCAGGCTTAAAGAACTGTCTTAACCACTGTCATGTCTTTTGCTTGACTGTGTGACTGTGCACATGCTAAATAAATGAAAGAATGCTGCAGCAGTAAACAGGATGGAGACTAAAGGAAGCGTGTACAGATCTGAAGCAGCAGCCAACTAACAGGCTCAAGAGACAAAATGGTCTAACCCTGCTCCTAATTTGTACATTTGTGTGCTCCTTTTCAACCAGGTTACATCAACCACAATCTTCAATATCGCAGTCATAAAGTTACACAGTGCAGACATCCTTCAGATTTTGGAAAGCAATTGAAAACATTGTGCTCAGATTTCAAAGGGTTAAATAAAAATTCAGCTAAATTGCTCTTCAGTCATTTGTTGCCTGTGGTTTTCTGTCTCCCTGAGCTCCCCCCTGTGGAATTAATATTCGAAGGCTACATATGGAGAGAGTGTGAGCCAAGCTATATGCATATATTGTGATGGTATCGAGACACCTGCATGAGGAAATGCATTCCTTTTATATTTACTCAGTTGGCTGTGTCAAATACTACTCTGTCTTGTGGTATATAAGGAATGAGGGTGCATTTTTGGAAAGAATGTTTACATTTCATGATCAATAAACTTTATTTTTAAGTGAAGAATCACAATTTCAATTAAAAGTTTGAACATTATTGCTATCTGAAACTTGTCTGTCCAGGTCACCAAAATATAAGTTATGCATTTTATGATATTTCCTTCAGAAAATATTGCTTTTACCAATACTTTGTGATTATATTTTTCATTTCAAAAATATACTTTATTCATAAAATCAGCTATAAGTACATACAAATGTTCAAAATCAGTTCTGCACAGTCTTTGCAGAGAGAAAAAATAACAAGACATTGGAATTTTGACATTTCTCAGAGCTTTTCAACAGTTGCACTGTTGCATCACAGCGCCAGGGACCCAGGTTCGATTCCACCCTCAGGCAACTGTTTGTGTGGGGTTTTCACACTCACCCCGTGTCTGTGTGGGTTTATGCCAGTTGCTTCAGTTTACTGCCACAGTCCAAAGATGTGCAGGTTAGGTGGAATGACCGTGCTAAATTGCCCATAGTGTTCAGGGATATGTAAGTTAAGTCAATTAGGCGTAGGAAATGCGGGGTTACAGGGAAGGGGTGGGGGGGAGGATCTGGGTGAGATGCTGTTCAGAAGGTCAAAATGGGTTTGATGGATTGAATGAGAGGCCTGCTCCACACTTTGTTGTCTCGTTGATGGATTGAATGGCCTGCTTTCACGCTGTAGGGATTCTATAATTTTTTACTAATGTAGGAAACCATTTCTGTTCATTTTGAGGCACCAACAGGGTCTAACAGCTGACCAGGACCCCATTATACTTCAGTAGGAAGACCTCAGAGAGTGGTCTTTCCCAACTAGGTTTGAAGGCAGCTGGCCCAAGCTTTAGTGCGGCCCTCAGGAGATACTTAAAATAACACTCAACAAAGATTTATCCTAGTGAGAAAGAAATTCTTTGAGGAAGATGTATAAACTATAGTTTAATAAAGATGTGAAGGTTTGTATAAAATTGAAAGGAAAACTACAATCCTGTAAATGTTACTGATACATCAGAAAATTGGACAGATTTTGAGGACTAGCAAAGAATGAGCATAAAATACAAAGTGGGAGAAAAGAGTATGTAAGAAAGCTAGCAAGTGAGTTTCTACAAATATGTAAATAGCAAACAGCACCGACAGCTAGTATTGATCTTCTAGACAGCGAAGTAATGATGAAAATGCAATAAATGGTATCTGCTTTGAGCAGGTATTTTGTATCTGTCTTCATTGGAGATACTTGAAAATTAAGAGGTGAAAGGGGATGGGGTGGGAAGGAAACTTATCCAACACTGTGAGAATGCTCGGATCTAAAGTGGGAAGGATTTTCCTGGGAAGGAACCAAGGGATCGGTTAAAGTGTGTTTGCTTTAATGCAAGGAGTATCAGGAATAAAAGTGATGAACTTAGAGCATGGATCAGTACCTGGTGCTATGATGTTGTGGCCATAACAGAGACATGGGTTTCTCATGGGCTGGAATGGTTGCTGGATATTCCAGGGTTTAGAACATTTAAAAAGAATAGGGAGGGGGGAAAAAGAGGAGGGGGTGTAGCACTACTAATCAGAGAGGGTATCACAGCTACAGAAGCTTCCATTGTCGAGGAAGATCTGCCTACTGAGTCAGTATGGGTGGAAATTAGGAACAGCAAGGGAGTAGTCACCTCGTTAGGGGTTTACTACAGGCCCCCCAATAGCAGCAGGGAGATTGTAGAAAGCATAGGTCGACAGATTTTGGAAAAGTGTGGACGCAGTAGGGTTGTTGTAATGGGTGACTTTAACTTTCCTAATATTGATTGGAACCTCCTTCGAGCAGAAGATTTGAATGGAGCTGTTTTTGTAAGGTGTGTTCAGGAGGGTTTCCTAACGCAGTACGTTGACAGGCCGACGAGGGGAGAGGCCATTCTAGACTTGGTGCTCGGAAACGAGCCGGGGCAGGTATCAGATCTTGTGGTGGGAGAGCATTTTGGTGATAGTGACCATAACACACTCTCATTCTACATAGCTATGGAGAAGGAGAGGATTAGGCAGAATGGGAGGATATTTAATTGGGGAAGAGGAAACTATGATGCGATTAGACACGAGTTAGGAAGCATGGACTGGGAGCAGTTGTTCCATGGTAAGGGAACTATAGACATGTGGAGATGGTTTAAGGAACAGTTGTTGGGAGTGATGAGTAAATATGTCCCTCTGAGACAGGCAAGACGGGGTAAGATAAAGGAACCTTGGATGACGAGAGCGGTGGAGCTTCTAGTGAAAAGGAAGAAGGTAGCTTACATAAGGTGGAGGAAGCTAGGGTCAAGTTCAGCTAGAGAGGATTACATGCAGGCAAGGAAGGAGCTCAAAAATGGTCTGAGGAGAGCCAGGAGGGGGCACGAGAAAGGCTTGGCAGAAGGAATCCGGGAAAACACAAAGGCATTTTACACTTACGTGAGGAATAAGAGAATGGTCAAAGAAAGAGTAGGGCCGATCAGGGATAGCATAGGGAACTTGTGTGTGGAGCCTGAGGAGGTAGGGGAAGCCCTAAATGAGTTTTTTGCTTCTGTCTTTACGAAAGAAACGACCTGTGTAGTGAATGAAACCTTTGAAGAGCAGGTGTGCATGCTGGAATGGATAGAGATAGAGGAAGCTGATGTACTGAAAATTTTGTCAAACATTAAGATTGACAAGTCGCCAGGCCCGGATCAGATTTGTCCTCGGCTGCTTTGGGAAGCGAGAAATGCAATTGCTTCGCCACTTGCGAAGATCTTTGCATCCTCGCTCTCCACTGGAGTCGTACCTGAGGACTGGAGAGAGGCAAATGTAATTCCTCTCTTCAAGAAAGGAAATAGGGAAATCCCCGGCAATTATAGACCGGTAAGTCTCACGTCTGTTGTCTGCAAGGTGTTAGAAAGGATTCTGAGGGATAAGATTTATGACCATCTGGAAGAGCATGGCTTGATCAAATACAGTCAACACGGCTTTGTGAGGGGTAGGTCATGCCTTACAAACCTTATCGAGTTTTTTGAGGATGTGACTAGGAAGGTTGATGAGGGTCGAGCTGTGGATGTGGTGTATATGGACTTCAGTAAGGCATTTGATAAGGTTCCCCATGGAAGGCTCATTCAGAAGGTCAGGAGGAATGGGATACAGGGGAACTTAGCTGCTTGGATACAGAATTGGCTGGCCAACAGAAGACAGCGAGTGGTAGTAGAAGGAAAAGATTCTGCCTGGAAGTCAGTGGTGAGTGGGGTTCCACAGGGCTCTGTCCTTGGGCCTCTACTGTTTGTAATTTTTATTAATGACTTGGACGAGGGAATTGAAGGATGGGTCAGCAAGTTTGCAGACGACACAAAGGTCGGAGGTGTCGTTGACAGTGTAGAGGGCTGTTGTAGGCTGCAGCGGGACATTGACAGGATGCAGAGATGGGCTGAGAGGTGGCAGATGGAGTTCAACCTGGATAAATGCGAGGTGATGCATTTTGGAAGGTCGAATTTGAAAGCTGAGTACAGGATTAAGGATAGGATTCTTGGCAGCGTGGAGGAACAGAGGGATCTTGGTGTGCAGATACATAGATCCCTTAAAATGGCCACCCAAGTGGACAGGGTTGTTAAGAAAGCATATGGTGTTTTGGCTTTCATTAACAGGGGGATTGAGTTTAAGAGTCGTGAGATCTTGTTGCAGCTCTATAAAACTTTGGTTAGACCGCACTTGGAATACTGCGTCCAGTTCTGGGCGCCCTATTATAGGAAAGATGTGGATGCTTTGGAGAGGGTTCAGAGGAGGTTTACCAGGATGCTGCCTGGACTGGAGGGCTTATCTTATGAAGAGAGGTTGACTGAGCTCGGTCTCTTTTCATTGGAGAAAAGGAGGAGGAGAGGGGACCTAATTGAGGTATACAAGATAATGAGAGGCATAGATAGAGTCGATAGCCAGAGACTATTTCCCAGGGCAGAAATGGCTAGCACGAGGGGTCATAGTTTTAAGCTGGTTGGTGGAAAGTATAGAGGGGATGTCAGAGGCAGGTTCTTTACGCAGAGAGTTGTGAGAGCATGGAATGCGTTGCCAGCAGCAGTTGTGGAAGCAAGGTCATTGGGGTCATTTAAGAGACTGCTGGACATGCATATGGTCACAGAAATTTGAGGGTGCATCCATGAGGATCAATGGTCGGCACAACATTGTGGGCTGAAGGGCCTGTTCTGTGCTGTACTGTTCTATGTTCTATGTTCTATGTTCTAAAGTCCAGCAAGTCCCAACAGCATACATCCTACGATCGAAACAGAAGTGACTGCACAGATATTCGAAGCATTGGATTATGATCATCCCAAATTCCTTAGATTTTGGAAAGGTCTCAGCACACTGGAAAATAGGTACATATTTATTTTAGAAACATGCCAGAAAGCAGAGTTAGCATGGCTTCATGAAAGGGAAATCATATCTGACTAACTTATTCATGTTTTTTGAGAAAGTCTCAACCAGAGTGGATAGAGGGGAACCAGTAAATGTGTTATATTTGGAATTCTCAAAGACGTTTGACAAGGTACCTCACAGAAGGATAAGTCATAAGAGCCCATTATGTTGGATGTAACATATTGGCATGAATAGAGAATTGGTTAACGGGCAGGAAACAGTAAGTGGGGAAACAGTGACCTGTGAGCAGTGGGATTCCACAAGGAGCCGTGCTGGGACCACAACCGTTTACGATATATGTTAATGATTTGTATCAAATTTACAGATGATACAAAAATAGAAAAACAAGAAATTTATTATCATGGGTATTTTCACATGAAAAATACAATGAAAAGTTTTATAAGTCACCCCAACACAGCACCTCCATCAACACTTAAATCATACATAATAAGAAGAAAAATGTAAAATTAAGACAAAGTTCATCGCAATTCAGCTAATGGCTCCAGCACTCTGGAAAGCCGATTAAGGAATGATGGCATACCCTGAGAACGTAGCCAGGACCAGACTGCCATGCCAGGCCACTGGAGTACTGGGCCAGAAACCTCTGCCAAAGAAGACCACCATGCTGGACCGAGGCCATCTGCCAGACAGTGGACTATGTGAAAGCCAAAGACGAAGAAGGCCTACACACAGGGACAAAACCTCCATGACAAGACAAGACCACCACGCTCTGCCAAGACCATCACTTCCTCTCCTCCAGGTTCTTGGGCCTAGCTGCAGGTCTTCAGCCCCAGCCTAGTCTACAAGTCTGGGCATGGGGAGTCAACCCAGGGGCCCAACTCCTTGTTCATTGAGAGACCCTGGGCTGTGGTACAGCTGTGTCTGTCTTATCCTGGCATTGATGCCACTGCCACCGGAGGCTCCTCTGTCACCGGCTGGCGCTCTCCAGACTTAAAACAAAAGAAGAAAAACAAAAGAAGACAAAGAAAAGAGAAAGAGCTAAAGAAATAAGAAAGGCAAAAGAGAAAGAGAAAGAGAAAGAAAGCCAAAGGGGTCAGATAGGCCCTGGGCTGAGCCCACATACTCCACCGCCATCTTGGGAAAAAAATTAGTTGGAAAAGCAAGCTGCGAGATAGATACAACCAGTTTTCAGAGACATATTGATAGATTAAATAAGTGGGCAAAAAGTTAGAAAATGGAGCATAATGCGAGAAAATGTGAAGTTGTTCATTTTGGAAGGGACAACAACAGTATTATTTAAATGGAGAAAAGCTGCAAAAAGGTGCATCACAAAGGGACTGGGAGGCTTGTGCATGAAACACAGAAAGCTAGCAAACAGGGCAGCAGGTAATCAGCAAGGCTAATGGAATGTTGGCCTTTATTTTGAGGGAGTTGCAGTATAAGAGTAGGGAAGTCTTTACAGCAACTACACAAGATGCCGGTGAGACTATACATAGACTGCAGTGAGCAGTTTTGGTCCCCTTATCTAAGGAAAGATATTGGTTCATTGGGTGCAGCTAAGGGAATGTTCAGTAGGATGATCCCTGGTAGGGAGCGATTGTCTTATGAGCAAAAACTGAACAGGTTGGCAGTCACCACAGTTTAGAATAATGAGAGGTGATCTCATTGCAACACAAGGTACTTTAATAAGATAAATGCTGAGAGGATGTTTCCCATTATGGGAAAATCTAGGACCAGATGGCATAGTCTCAGGGTAAAGGGACACCAATTTAAGATTGAGATGAGAAGGAATTTCTTCTCTCAGAGGATTGTGAGACTTTAGAACTCCTTGCCACAAAGTGCAGTCCTTGTGAATATTTAAGGCTAAGATAGAAAAATTCTTGATCAGTCATGGTATCAAAGATTATGGGGAAAAGGCAGGAAAGTGGATGTAAGGAATGTCAGATCAGCCATGATCCTATTGAATGGTGGAGCAGGCTCAGGACTCACTTAAAGAAACCGCTAACACCGCTGATATATTTCTGAAATGGATTCCATTAACTCCTCTTTCTTTTACTGACATTAAACCCTTCTAGATGCCTTTTTACTGTCCTGACCTTTCTAGAGACTACTTGACTCTACTGCTAACTGGTCTTAGTCTTTTTCTCCATTAATTATCTACTCATATCAAAAGAAACCTACACACTGACAGGCCTATTGGATGATTCTTTCTAACAGGAAAACTGTTTTTTGGCTCTGTTGCCCTGTCTCATGGGACAACTTGTTTTCCAAAATTACTGAACTATTGATCTGAAGGGCTTATTTTATAAAGGGCTTCATTTAATTCCATGTAAACAAACACATCTCCTGTGTTTTCCTGCATGTAACCACGAAGTGAATAATTTTGCCTCAATATTAAAAGTAAAAGTTTTATATCTGTTCAGAAAACAGACTGATGCCATGATGAGAGATCTTATTTACCTTTGATATGTGTCAGGAGGGAGAGACTGAAAGACCCTTTAGCATCTTCAGACTGGTGTAGGCTTTCTTGCAGGTTCCAATGGGCAATGATGTTTCTGGAATCTGATGGTCTTTTGTGGGAAAAGTCCGGCTTTTCAAAAACTTGAGCAGAACTGCTTTTAGATTGCAGCATCCCAGATAGCTGGGATTGATCTCCATTAAAGAGGGAAGGACAAGAAATCTTAATAGAACTGTTTAAAATCATCTACAAAGTGTGGAGCTGGATGAACACAGCAGGCCAACCAGCATCTTAGGAGCACAAAAGTTGAAGGGTCTAGGCCCGAAACATCAGCTTTTGTGCTCCAAGATGCTGCTTGGCCTGCTTGTTCATCTAGCTCCATACTTTGTTATCTTGGATTCTCCAGCATCTACAGTTCCCGTTATCTCTAAAATCATCTACATTTTGATTGTGGGACAGGGAGAAAGTATTTACATTGACAGGAAAGTGGATAACCAGGGGGTTTGCATGCAATTTATATAATTGGCCAAACAATACTGTGGATGTCCCTACAACCCAAGGACAGCACACTACCATCAAGGGTAATTAGGGGAGGGCCTAACCAGTGATACCCAATTCCCATGAATGGATAACAAATAAATCAGAGGGGAGATGAGAGGTACCTTTTTCAAAGTGAGTAGTTTTGATTGGGAATGCACATACTAAAAGGGTGGTGGAAACAGACCCAATAATAATTTTCAAAAGGGAATTGGATATACTTGAAAGCGAAAAAAAAAATTGCAGGGTTATGAGGAAAGAGCAGGGTGCACGACAATTGAGTTTCAACTTTTGAAGGGCTGGCTCACTTACAATGGGCTCAATGGTCTCCTTACATCTGCACCTTATCAAGGGAAGATCAGAAAAATATTAATGCAAAGACTGTACGATAATTGTGTTTTGAAAATGAAGTTTAAGTCCAACCCGAAGCACGCTGCACACTTCTGATAAATTTCAGGAAGAAATTCTTATTTTTAATGTTATCTAATTTATGCTTTAGTTCATAGAGTTACTGCACTCCACTGTTATTTTTTAATTAACAGGTTTGAACATGCAATTACACACTCCAGGGCAGTCAGGACATGATCTGGACCTTTTGGCCCAGAGACAGGGACATTACGACTCAGCGAATAGGCCCTTTTTGCACTCCATTTTACATGTAAACTATTGAAAATTTTGGCCATTTCAGAAAGTATTGGATTTGGCTCAAGTCTGCATTGCCATAGGGAAGTTTTCAGTTGAGCAGAATGGTTAGCAATTGTGAAGTATACTTTATCAAGGATACCCAAGTTAATATTTTCTCACACGTAAAAATACATATTTTCACATGATTCGAGACGCCCTTCTGCTTAAAATTAACTATTTCATAATAGATACATAAAAAGCTGATCTGAGTACAGTCTGAAATCAATTTAAATCTATCAATTATTTTCTACTTTATACACAATATACAAAATTAGAAACATTCATTTTAATTAATGTTGGGTGGTGAAACACAAGGCATTTCTAAATGCAAGTAAATGTGCTTCAAAAATGCACTACACTCAAGAGGACCTTTCTCTGACATCCACTTATACAACCCAAATCAACACAAAAACCAGTTTAAACTGGAGTGGATTTGTTAATATTATCATAGCTTGTGTATTTCCCTATCCTGCGACCTATTTTTATCCAAATTATATGCAGTAAAATTAAAAGTCAAAAGAAGCCAATAGAGTTTAGCCTTTAAATCTCAGTCTCACAGCAAACATCTGCTCAGATTATGATTGAAAATTCTTGCTCAGAACAGTTTGCCAGTGACCCAGCAACACTTAGTGTCACAAGTTGAACAGCAAGAGGTCTTCAGTGACCTCTGAGAAACTAAATGACTCTTTTGTGATTTAGGTTTTCACAGACACATCTCTGTCACCTCTGTGAGATATTTATTAAGATAGAAGCCTTTGTGAAAGAGCATGCATTACCGTTTCAGTCAGCTGTAGGGAAAGATATGAGTTCTAAATTCGACCACTGAGAGATTTCAGTGAAGTAAAGCATAGGGTGAATAATTATCTACCTTGAATACAGAATGTAGGGCTTTTCACAGGATGTGCTTCACACCACATGTGATGCACTTTGTAATTCATTGAATTTTTCATTGGAAAATGCGATGGGCACCTTCTCCACTTTATTCCGGAAGTATAGGTACAGAAGAAATTAGATTTGAACAATATTTAATTAGACTTTCCACTCCACACTGGGGTTATGCTTGTAGATAATAAGTTAACCAAAATGGTTTTTGCTATCATTCAGCTCAATCCAATCGGGGGGCATCACTGTTGTTTTGTCGTAGAAACTATTGCCTACATTTTGCTTTCACACCTCAATTTCTCAAATTTTATCCAAGGGTTAGGAGGAAATTAGAGAATTAAAACAAAAGAATTCTTTCTCTCACTCGTGACAATTCTGATGTTTAAAAATAAATTTTACAGTTAGCAGATTACAGATTTAAATTTTGCAGTTAATCTATCTTAATCCGTAACAAGAACAAAATTTTTCTCCTTTCTCTATTATGGATTTGAACATGAGCTTTCCAAAGGAATAACAGTTTATCCAGATGCTTTCCGCCTGTGCTTAGCTATGTAATATTTCACTAAATACTGTAAGGTTGTACAAGGGTCAAAGGTCAGTTAAAAGCGACAGAAACCTGTTATTGGATTGCCCCAGGAAGGTCAGCTGGTTCTGCACTGGCAACAGGCACAGGGCCGATAAAACACTGGGAACAGTCAGTGGGATGGAGTAATCCCACCTGTCTACACCTGCACAATCTTGTGCAGAAACAACGTCAGGAAACCTCAGTGCAACATGACGATGCAACCAGCTACCTGAAGTCTCCCAATTGAAGCATCTGGTGCGAACCAAATGAGACCAGAAGCTGATAAAATATTTCAATTATTGATCCCTCTGAAATCTTTACCAGTGTACAGAAGACACTGATTCAGAGGCCTTTAACAGTCACTGGATTTCCTGTTGTCGGCCACTGCTGTGTCCTGTGCGGTCTCTATCCCCAGAATTCTTCCACAGGGGAAGGTTTAGGTTTCAGGAAGTCACATGGAGCATGTCTTGAAAGGCTTAAACTCCAGACCTTCTTTAAAAAAAACTCTTATGAGGGAGAAAGGTATCCCCCCTCTCTCTATTTATTTCTGTGCCCCCTTCCCCTTCCCATTTCTGAAGAAGGGTCCAGCCCCGAAGCGTTAGCTTTCCTGCTCTTCTAACACTGCTTGGCCTGCTATGTTCATCCAGCTCTACACCTTGTTATCTCTTATGAGGGACTTCTGTTTAGCAGAAATCAAATAGGCAGGTCCATTTGGACATTCCCAACATTAGAAACAACTAGGAGGCTGGAAAAACACAGCAGGCCAGGCAGCATCTGGAGGAAAGGAGAAGTCAAATTTCAGATATTACCCTTCTTCAGCCCTGAAGTCCTAAAGAAGGGTTCTACGTGAAATGTTGACTTCTCCTTTCCTCCAGATGCTGCCTGGTCTGCTGTGTTCTTCCAGCCTTCTGTATGTTTACTTGGGATTCCAGCACCTGCAGTTTTTTTTTGCCCTTAACCATTACAAACAACTAGTTGATAATTCAAAGTGGCGCTGTTACATTCAGTCCATGTTCCAGGTTACAGCTCATGATGCCAATATCTCAGTTTGTGACTCTGAATGCAAAGTGAATGGAAGAAGTTATTATTTTTCTCTTTGGAGGCAGTGTAAAATTGGTTGAATTTGAGGTCAATTTCATTAATTGTGCATCTACTGATTCAGTTCAACAATTAATAAAAAAAATTATGACATCAAGCTATGATGACCATTACACTGCTTGCATTAATTGCCTTCATGTCATGTCAGAAAACAGAAATCTAAACAGATTCTAACTTAGAAGTCTCCGATTAGTTTGCCATTTATGAATCACATTTCACACCTGAAACCAGAAGACAACACTTCAGAATGGCCACATTTGCACTCTAAGCATGCAAGCATATGATCTGTGGGGTGTGGTGTTTGGAAGCGGGGTGGAATTAGTTGGCTTATACCAGGATCTTCATTCCCGAAATAAGACATTAGCACTTTGGTTCTGCAATTTATATTTGGTTAAGGCTATGCAGCTCCATGTCAAGGGATGTGACTATCATTTTTGCAGAACCTCCATGGCACGCTGTATTAGGAATGCCATGACACTTCCTTGTTATTGACATGAGGGCCTAGGAGTACCATTACTGACACACTGTTCTCATTTCAACATCAATCATTGGCTCATGTATCTGATCTATACATTGTAGTTGCTGGAGTCCTCGAGGTCTTCTTTCACAGGTCCAGGGGAGAGCGTTTACATTGTCAGAGAGCCTAGCTTGTGATTTTAAATAAACCTGTTGGACTATAACCTGGTGTTGTGTGACTTCTGATTCTGTTCACCCCAGTCGAACACCAGCAAGCACCTCCACATCCAGAGGGAGAAGCAGCAGGTTACAAATCCCCACTGCCCCATTGAAATGGAAGAGAGATATGAGGCCTTGCCTATATTGACATTGCTTTCATCTTCGACAGCTCTTGGAAACATAGTGCACACCCAAACTAAGGACATCCCAGAAAATCATTACCAATGATGGAGCAAGTTTTGTGTTCAGCAGAAATGGATAGTCATCCCATCCCAATGACCATTAAAGTTATTGCTGCCTCCAACTTCAAGAAACAACTGGAAGCCTGTGCGGCATCCCTGAATCCTTAGACTGCAAATACATCCAGGATGTCACTGATGCCACTTCCTTCAAATTAAACCTGTTCATATCCTTCCACTGTGTTGATTCAATTTGATATATTCATTATCACGTGTACCTAAGAAGAGTGACAAGGTTTGCTTGCAAGCAGTACAGGCAGGTCATAGTAAGTACGCTTAAACAGACGATAGGGTGCTTGGACAGAAAGAGGCATACAGGTTACAAGGGTCTAGGCCCAAAACGTCAGCTTTCCTGCTCCTCTGATGCTGCTTAGGCCTGCTGTGTTCATCCAGCTCTATACCTTGTCATCTCTACACTGCAGTTGAGGTGTGTGAAGCAAGATCAACATTATTTGAAATTAGACAGTCCATTCAACAGTCTAATAACGGCAGGGAAGAAGCTGTTCTTGAACCCGTTGCTGCATGTATTCAAGCTTCAGTACCTTCTATAAGCACTTCTGTCAGGCAGGAGAGTATTACTGAGGTGGGAGGAGGCTTGGCAACCTTTCTGCAGCAATGACAAGTGTAAATGGAGTCTATGGATGGGAGGTTGGCTTCCGTGATCGTCTGGGCTGTGTGCACAACCTTCCGCAGTTTCTAACAGGCCAATATGCACCTGGATAGTATGCTTTCTATGGTACATCGGTAAAGCTTGGGCATGCTGAATTTCCTAAGCTGCATGAGGAAGAAAAGGTGTTGTTGTGCCTTCTTGACTGTCACATCTACATGAATGGGAAGTCTAGGACAAGATGTCACTTATCATCACTCCAAGGAACTTGATGGTCTGAACCCTCTCAATCTCAGCTCCATTTATCTAGACAAGGGCTTGTTGTCCTCCTTTCTTTTTGAAGTCAATGATCAGTTTGTTTATTTTGCTGACATTGAGACAGAGTTAAGCCACTTGGGTAGTGGGAGGCTCTACCATCACTGCTTGTAACCAGAGAAAGAGCAGAGCATAATGTCCTATTTCTTCAGGTCATCCATTAAACATGTTGACACACACACGAATAAATAGAAAAATGAGGTCCATAGACTGGGAACAAGCGCCTTGTTTAAATGGCTGGTGTTGGCCTAGACAAGCACAGCCAAATAGAAGCACACAAAAGAGGTGCAGGTGTGGGCCATTTAGTCCTTCGGGTCTGCTTTACAATTCAAATACAGTCGTGGCTGATCGTGCAACTCAGTATCTTGTTTCAGCTTTCTCCACATACCTGTTGATCCCTTTAGATCTAAATGCTGTATCCAGCTCCTTCCTGAAATCGTACATCATTGGCCCTGAGAAGCCTCAGCACTCCCAGTGTTATAAAAGGGACTAAAAGCTCGCACCACAGTTGCCTGCGCATCTTTCCTGTGTGTTGAACCTCAATAAACATTTAAGAAATATTTAAATAAATTGAATCTCTCTCTAGAACACTACACATAATCTAGATAAACCACATTTCTTGTTTCATCTACTGCAGTAAACAGAACCAGAGCCCAAACATGAAAAGCCATCAAATTTTATATTTCAAATTTTACTCAGATCTAAGCAGGTTTAAGATACAGCATGGACATGCTTAAGAACTCATTTAATGCTTGTGAGAGAAAGACACTTTGTGAATACTTTGTAAAGGTATATACCCACTGTTTCACAGGAGAAAGGGTTTGTAGAATTGCTCAAAAATTAACCATGGGAAGTTTGTTTGGCTAGCACCATAGGTTGAAAGGATGACAGGATATGCAGGTTTACAAACATGAGAGGAGATAGGACCTTGCCCTTGCCGTTCACTTGAGCACTTGAGTGGCAGAAAAAAATAACAGTTTGATTAACAGGCTGTTGAGAAATAATCTGGTGATCCTTTAAAGACACCTGGCTCCACTTGAAAGAAAGGCTGGAAACCTGCTGTCAACACACCATCTATTTGAATGGCTGCATTGATTATTGCATGCCTGCTGGGGAAAGAACTACTTTGATCTAGGATGCTGAACCTAGCATTCAGTTGGAGTGGCAAATTCATTTCTGGTTTTGCCATATCCTTTATTTCTTATTTTCATCTGTACCTGAAAACGAGGGTATGGGGTCCACAAGTTCAAACTATTTCTAGTCCATCCACCAAAGACTACTAAAGATTCAAATAAGGACACTAAGATGTTGGACATATTTACAGTTTAATTTTAAATACTGCAAGTATTACTGATTACTTGCGATAACCCTTTCTTTTTTATTGATTAGTATTCCCAAGAGCTGTACTAAACTGTCTCATAATTATAGATCATCCTGTAACTCAAAGACTACCACCTCATCAGAACGCATTGTTAATGCTAAAACACTTTTCTTAATTTTAATTTTCAGCACTAACAATATCAACCAACAAGGCCATATCTTTGTATATCAGAATGATCTGGAATTAATGAGCACTTTTAAGAGAGTGAGGTTCATAAAGCACTTGACTTAGGCTAGTCAACTGATTGATGACTAAACCATCTGTGGTCCAGATTGGCTCAGAGCTAAGCTCCTTGGCCTGGAGAGTCAAATATCAGGCCACAGCAGAGGGGAGAGCAAGAATGAAGCTTTTTTCTGGAGTTGTTCAGAACAAATGGAGACTGCAGAATCAACATGGTGAAGAGAAAGCTGAAGTTTTACATGAAGTCCGACCACAATTGCAGCCCTTTACTGTCTTTATAATTCTGTATAATGGGACTTGTCTGCCTGCTGAAGTCAGCTTTACCATGTTCAAGACTAGTTGTAGAAATAGCCACTGATTAGAGGGCTCCTATTGATCCAGCAAAAAAACCAAAGAGATGGGGCTAGAGAAATAAAAGCCCATATAGCAAATATTTTAAACCCAAGCATTAATATGCATCAGGACTTTCTGCACAGTGCCCAATCTGCTGCTTTGCAGGAAACCCTGGCAAGATGTGTAACCTGGGTTTTTCCAAAACTAGCGAAAGCAATTGAGAAAATGCCCATGAAAAGTCCGAGCAATCAACCACTGCGCAACAAGTAATATTTCAAATTTCCCTCTTCCACCTGTCAGTTTTATTTTAACTATTATGTTGAATATTCACAAATAAATAAGAAGATTGATCTTATTTAAAAATTTATATTATACTGGTTAATACAATGGAAATGATCAGATTATAATTGTAGCTCCCATACCTTAGTTTTACTGCCCTCTAGTGGTTACCTTCCTTATCACTCAGATGCATCAAGAATGATAAAGGAATGATCAAAGGCTTTTGAACAGATGAACTGATGAAGGGTCTAGGCCCGAAACGTCAGCTTTTGTGCTCCTGAGATGCTGCTTGGCCTGCTGTGTTCATCCAGCCCCACACTTTGTTATCTTGGATTCTCCAGCATCTGCAGTTCCCATTATCTCAGAACAGAACATTGCCTAGTTATGTGGTACACGATGGTTAAATATTCCCAGACAAGAAGAGGATAAATGTTCTTATCACAGAGTAAACATCTTTCACTTTGCCAAAAGTAAAATTTATCAAAATCTTTAACTCCTGACTCACTGCCTAGCCCTTTGCCGTTTTTACACGAAAATAAGCCAGTGTCTTCAACCCAGTTTTCACTTGGCAGCAATGACATTCCTGAACCTTTGGCCCAAGCTGCTTTGGCCCCACACCTCATTCTTTTCCTCACAAAGCAAATGGATGCTAAAATAACCATAACCCTGTTTTCCTTTCCAAGGAAGAGTCACTGGACCTGAAATGTTAACTTTGATTTCTCTCCACAGGTGCTGCCAGACCTGTTGCGATTTTCCAGCAATTTCTGCTTTTGTTTCAGATTTCCAACATTTGCTGTTCAGTCATTTTTTTTGTCTGCTTTTCTTCTTTTGGGCTGTGCTCAAGTCAAAGATTAAAGCAGGTCCTTTGCTGTCTGTGCAGCCAAGGATTCCATCATATGTTTATTCAGTAAATGAGGGCTTGGTCTACCATACATTGAACTGATATCTATAATAAACATTAGAAGGAATTATTCAAATCTGCAATCATTAAGTATCAATTACAGCCACAGTGTTACAGTTTGTAGAAGAATAAAGAATTTAAAAATTGATTGAAAGAGTAAAGTGCAATGACATTGGACATAAACTCTCGTAATGCATGCTTAAAGTTGTCCTGGGTTACTGACTACTGATGTACTGAACTTGATAAACTGACTTAAGTGAAGAATTCTGAGAGTTTTTTTTCCCTCGTGTGTTATTTGTCAAATCAAACATACATAATCAGTAATAAATAAGAATGAAGTACAGTTTCACAGGGCTTTTTCCTGGGTTGCATAATATTAATAAAATTATTGCAAAATTAAAATGTAAGTGCATCTCTAAATACAGCTACATTTGTTCTTTATTTACATTTATATATATTTGAATGTATGAACAAGCATAGACGCAATGGCAGCAGGCTGAGTATTGTGACAGAGCTGATGAACTGCAATTTACAGACAACATTTATGGACACCACCAATAAGTGACACAGAGCAAAAGATGAAAGTTGGACCCAACCAATGTAGTTCTGCAGTGATAACAGGAACTGCAGATGCTGGAGAATCCAAGATAATAAAATGTGAGGCTGGATGAACACAGCAGGCCCAGCAGCATCTCAGGAGCACAAAAGCTGATGTTTCAGGCCTAGACCCTTCATCAGAGAGGGGGATGGGGTGAGGGTTCTGGAATAAATAGGGAGAGAGGGGGAGGCGGACCGAAGATGGAGAGAAAAGAAGATAGGTGGAGAGGAGAGTATAGGTGGGGAGGTAGGGAGGGGATAGGTCAGTCCAGGGAAGACAGACAGGTCAAGGAGGTGGGATGAGGTTAGTAGGTAGGAGATGGAGGTGCGGCTTGGGGTGGGAGGAAGGGATGGGTGAGAGAAAGAACAGGTTAGGGAGGCAGAGACAGGTTGGACTGGTTTTGGGATGCAGTGGGTGGAGGGGAAGAGCTGGGCTGGTTGTGTGGTGCAGTGGGGGGAGGGGACGAACTGGGCTGGTTTTGGGATGCGGTGGGGGAAGGGGAGATTTTGAAGCTGGTGAAGTCCACATTGATACCATTGGGCTGCAGGGTTCCCAAGCGGAATATGAGTTGCTGTTCCTGCAACCTTCGGGTGGCATCATTGTAGCACTGCAGGAGACCCATGATTGACATGTCATCTAAAGAATGGGAGGGGGAGTGGAAATGGTTTGCCACTGGGAGGTGCAGTTGTTTATTGCGAACCGAGCGGAGGTGTTCTGCAAAGCGGTCCCCAAGCCTCCGTTTGGTTTCCCCAATGTAGAGGAAGCCACACCGGGTACAGTGGATGCAGTATACCACATTGGCAGATGTGCAGGTGAATCTCTGCTTAATGTGGAAAGTTATCTTGGGGCCTGGGATAGGGGTGAGGGAGGAGGTGTGGGGGCAAGTGTAGCATTTCCTGCGGTTGCAGGGGAAGGTGCCGGGTATGGTGGGGTTGGAGGGCAGTGTGGAGCGAACAAGGGAGTCACGGAGAGAGTGGTCTCTCCGGAAAGCAGACAGGGGTGTGGATGGAAAAATGTCTTGGGTGGTGGGGTCGGATTGTAGATGGCGGAAGTGTCGGAGGATGATGCGTTGTATCCGGAGGTTGGTGGGGTGGTGTGTGAGAATGAGGGGGATCCTCTTTGGACGGTTGTGGCGGGGGCGGGGGTGTGAGGGATGTGTTGCAGGAAATGCGGGAGACGCGGTCAAGGGCGTTCTTGACCACTGTGGGGTGAACGTTGCGGACCTTGAAGAACTTGGACATCTGGGATGTGCGGGAGTGGAATGCCTCATCGTGGTAGCAGATGCGGCGGAGGTGGAGGAATTGGGAATAGGGGATGGAATTTTTGCAGGAGGATGGGTGGGAGGAGCTGTATTCTAGGTAGCTATGGGAGTCGTTGGGCTTGAAATGGACATCAATTACAAGCTGGTTGCCTGAGATGGAGACTGAGAGATCCAGGAAGGTGAGGGATGTGGAAATGGCCCAGGTGAACTGAAGGTTGGGGTGGAAGGTGTTGGTGAAGTGGATGAACTGTTCGAGCTCCTCTGGGGAGCAAGAGGCAGCGCCGATACAGTCATCAATGTAACGGAGTAAGAGGTGGGGTTTGGGGCCTGTGTAGGTGCGGAAGAGGAACTGTTCCACGTAACCTACAAAGAGGCAGGCATAGCTGGGGCCCATGCGGGTGCCCATGGCCACCTCCTTAGTCTGTAGGAAGTGGGAGGAATCGAAAGAGAAGTTGTTGAGGGTGACGACGAGTTCGACTAGGCGGATGAGGGTGTCGGTGGAGGGGGACTGGTCGGGCCTGCGGGACAGGAAGAAGCGGAGGGCCTTGAGGCCATCTGCATGCGGAATGCAGGTGTATAGGGACTGGACGTCCGTGGTGAAAATGAGGTGTTGGGGGCCAGGGAATTGGAAGTCCTGGAGGAGGTAGAGGGCATGGGTGGTGTCACGGACGTAGGTGGGGAGTTCCTGGACCAAAGGGGAGAAAATGGAGTCCAGATAGGTGGAGATGAGTTCAGTGGGGCAGGAGCAGGCTGAGACGATGGGTCGACCAGGGCAGGCAGGTTTGTGGATTTCAATGTAGTGCTGCCACTGATATGTTTATACCTCCTAACCCTTGAAAGGAAAACTGGCTCATAACGTTTTCAGCTGCATTTGCTTTGTGCTAAAGATTGTTGTTCTATCATTTTCACAGACCCTAAATAACTATATTGTTATAAAGCAGAGCTTGACCCCATGCCCCCCGTGTGTTTTTGTTTTAGTTATCAAAGAGGAGCGCCTCGCCCTATAATCTGTAAACAAAAAGGAGTGTGAAAAGTGGTATAGCTTGCCTTTTAGCAACTTGTAGTGATTAAATAAACCTGACACCCACTTTTCCCATCAACAAGTTAAAATTTATTTATCTAACTCTGAACAAATTAACTAAATTATTACAAATCGAATAAAACCCCTCTAACTAACTATTCCCAAATAAAATAAGATTCTACTAATATGCTATTCCAATAAATAGAAGTTCCACTTATGTAAAAGAAAATAGAATTTAGTGTCTCTCGAAATGGTTACATGTCTTCCGGAATGTTCTGTGCCTTCTCCGTTGAACGTTCTGTCAGGAACACTTTCTCTGTCAAATGCTCTGTAAGGAATATTAACTAGTTGTGCAGTAAGTACCTTCGATATAGATGATGCTTTCTCTAAAGCATAGAGAAGACTGTGAGACCCAGCAATTCTTTCTTGAGAGCTGACAGCTGTTAACTCTGGCAGATGGTAATTTGCTCTGAGATAATGGGAACTGCAGATGCTGGAGAATCCAAGATAATAAAGTGTGAAGCAGGATGAACACAGCAGGCCAAGCAGCATCTCAGGAGCACAAAAGCTGGCGTTTCGGGCCTGGATCCTTCATCGGAGAGGGGGATGGGGTGATGGTTCTGGAATAAATAGGGAGAGAGGGGGAGGCGGACAGAAGATGGAGAGAAGAGTATAGGTGGGGAGGTAGGTAAGGGATAGGTCAGTCCAGGAGGTGGGATGAGGTTAGTAGGTAGGAAATGGAGGTGCAGCTTGGGGTGGGAGGAAGGGAGGGGAGAGAGGAAGAACAGGTTAGGGAGGCAGAGACAGGCTGGGCTGGTTTTGGGATGCAGTGGGTGGAGGGGAAGAGCTGGGCTGGTTGTGTGGTGCAGTGGGGGGAGGGGACGAACTGGGCTGGTTTTGGGATGCGGTGGGGGAAGGGGAGATTTTGAAGCTGGTGAAGTCCACATTGATACCATTGGGCTGCAGGGTTCCCAAGCGGAATATGAGTTGCTGTTCCTGCAACCTTCCATTCTTTAGATGACATGTCCATCATGGGCCTCCTGAAGTGCCACAATGATGCCACCCGAAGGTTGCAGGAACTGCAACTCATATTCCGCTTGGGAACCCTGCAGCCCAATGGTATCAATGTGGACTTTACCAGCTTCAAAATCTCCCCTTCCCCCACCGCATCCCAATACCAGCCCAGGTCGTCCCCTCCCCCCACTGCATCAGACAACCAGCCCAGCTCATCCCCTCCACCCACTGCATCCCAAAACCAGCCCAGCCTGTCTCTGTCTCCCTAGCCTGTTCTTCCTCTCACCCATCCCTTCCTCCCACCCCAAGCCGCACCTCCATTTCCTACCTACTAACCTCATCCCACCTCCTTGACCTGTCCGTCTTCCCTGGACTGACCTATCCCCGGCCTACCTCCCCACCTGTACTCTACTCTCCACCTTCGGTCCGCCTCCCCCTCGCTCCCTATTTATTCCAGTTCCCTCTCCCCATCCCCCTCTCTGATGAAGGGTCTAGGCCCGAAACGTCAGCTTTCGTGCTCCTGAGATGCTGCTTGGCCTGCTGTGTTCATCCAGCTTCACACTTTATTATCTTGGTAATTTTCTCTCCTGCCTTTGCCTAAATGCCCCTTCTTTTATGGCCTTGATGACATATCAATATTTCTTACGATAGGATTGTTCCTATGTTGTTAAAAACATCAGATTTAAATTTAATTGCTTTTTGGTATCTAAGTTCCTGGTTCAAATTGATTGGCTAAATTTGAGCTTTGTTTCGACAGCAAAACAAAGCTGCTGTTTGGTCTGCTAACTGTATGGTCTTTTCATACAAATGTTTCAATTTGAGTGCTCTCTGTACTTACAGACCTTCAAGTTGCCCACAGACATTTTTATTAAATCTCTAAGCATATTAAAAGCACATCAGCTTTTATAGGGAGCATACAATGCTTTCCCCTTAGGATTTTACAAACACCAGATTCTAACTTCCGCATCCCAGACCACAAGCACACTAGCCAACTTCGCAACAATATTAACAGCTGCTTGGAGTCCTGCCCTCAATGAATTATCACTTATAAAACAGTAACTTTCTACATGGTAACAGCCAGGAGTGGCAATATTAAGAGTCGAACAAGAACAGTTTGAGGAATCGATCCAGCTCCCTGCTTTCAGAGATAAGTAACTCTGATTGAACATTAAATGGAGTGTTTCCCTTCAGGAAATACCATAAACAGGGATTGATTCCCACAGAATGAATGTGCTGGGAACAAACACTTCAAACATTTTAAGTGTAAATGATTGTTCAGTTGCATCACCAACTGCAAAATTTATGGGCTGGTGAATCAGGTAACAAATGTTACAGCTGTGATCCAAGCGTAAGTTTCATTTTTATTGTTTTAAAAAATGATGACTTATGATAAAACTTTGATATATTTAAAAAATGATCTTAAAACTTAAAATTACTATATATTTGCACTAAATTTGATGAACTTTCAGACTGCGGTGTAAAGTGCACAATTCAGAAATAATTCTGTAATGTTACAAATTTATAACAGATTGCATAAAAAAACTATCAGACAGTATTTTAAAGTGAATGAACATATTACATCACAAAAGTGCACATTTTGGTAGATGGTCATTTTGACGGAAAAGTCCAGGAAACATTCAGGCTCTATTTATTTCTTAAGAATGTAGAGACTTAAGCACAATAAGAGAAAATGCAAAAAGACAATTCAAATGATCAGCAGATACTTCCTTTTCCCACTAGAGTCAAATAGCTAAAGCACATCCCAACAAATTGATGAAGGATGGAACTGATTAGCAGCATCTTGCTGGATGCCAACATTATCAAGAGTTGCACTGTCCACTAGCCAGGACGCCAGCCACAAGTAAATAAACGGCATATTAAATATGAAAGGTTTACTACTTTCTGAAATAAATTATGGCCAAAAGCTGAACAGAAGTATGGCAGGACCTTATCCTGGAACATACAAACTGCAATATTGCTTCAAAGAATGCATTATGTTAAGTGTTAGCATTCTTTTAACCTCATATTCTCTATAAACAGTTTCCACCAGGTTCCACTTCACTGCATTTACCACATACAGATTTAATCTGTGATATCATTTCTCTTATATTTAGGTAACTTCCAATGATGAACTTCTCCATGACTTGTTTGGATCAGCTTCTTGTGGTTCTGCCAATTCTGAAACCACATATTCATTCTGGAGTTCTCAATCGTTGCTTCAGTATCAAATACTGTCAAAATAAATTAGGTCACCACAGTGAAAGGATAAATCTCTTTCTCTCGCGCAAAGTACACACAATCAATTTCTTATAAGATTGCACCAGGAAGATGGGCTATTTCTAAAATATAGCATACTGATTCAATACATTCCTTCAATACATACTAACTCAATACTTACATTTTTACGACTAGCAATGGCCTGTTGCAGCCACAAGAGTTCCATTGCGAGGCTGCTTCTGTACTTCTGTATCCCTTCTAGTGTTGTTGGCATTTCCTTCTTTTGCAATTTGCACAATGATTCTGCAAATTTAGAAATGAACATTTGGGAGCATGTAGTTTTTCACCACTTCATTCTTCTATTTTATTACAGTTCAGTGTTAAAATGGAAAGGAGTGTTTTTATTCCAAAATTATACCCACTTAAAAAAAATTTCATAATTTTTTTAAAAAAATCAAAAATCAAAACAAGTGTTATTGCATGTGAGATAGGCACATTGTTTGAACAGTTTTTTAGTAGTGCAAGTAATCAGGTCCAAATAGGAACACTTTCAAACATAAATACATGCGGAAGACAGCAGAAATATTTTAAGGTTTTCTATAGAAAGCAACCGCTTCCTATCGTAGCATCTAATGTATCTGTGAATAATTCCAGAACTTCAAGACCCATAATCAGACCAAAAGGTCAATGTTAATTATCTGCAGAACTTACTATTTCAGAACATTCCGTGATCATTAGTGCATTACAGAAAAAAACAAGTTTAATTACCCTTCGGGGTAGAACTCAATGGATCTTGTGCATTACCTGTACTGAGAACAATGGTTGAATCCTCCAGTACTGTACTATTCCAAACAGATGTTACATCAGTAAAGTTCAGTGTAGTATCAGATTCTTTTCTCTCATCACCACTTGCAGGGGATGCTTTTTCCATTTCTAAAGGTTGAATAACACCTTCAATTTTATTGGATGCTTGTCCCCATGTCGTTGGAGCTCCAGTCAAAATTCCAGGAACATCCAGGTGCTCAGCCAATGCAGGAAAATTTCCTTTGATTGAGGAGATTCCGATTTCACAATCATCCTTTTCTGGTTCATTGCCCTCAAATTGTCCACAAATTCCACCTTTTTCACCTTCAGGGCAAAGCGTTTCACATGCTGTCCTCTCAATGACACTGCTCATGCCTTTTCTTCTTGCATTCTGTCAAAGTAGTAAAAAGAATTCCTATAACACCAAATTCTAGACTTAATCCTTGTAGAAAAGAAAGCTTAATTGTTGCTAATGCTTGAAGCCAGGATCCTTCAATTTAGTTTAGCCAGGAAACGATGCCGACTGAAGTCTCCACATAAATAAATGTGTACATGTATGTTATGTGCTCTTTATAGAAGTTAGGCCACTGCAGGTAGGCACTTTCAATACTGCTAACACTCAGTAAGGCTTTTCTGCTGTTCTATCAAATCTACACATTCTAGGCTTCTAGCTTAAGACTTTCCAAATGAAACAATAAAAAAATGATTTTAGCCAGTGATCTTTACTGTATCATCAAAATTCTTGAAAAACAATACCTCAATATCCATATCACTTTTATCTTACAAACAGGAATCAAGTTATTGTACTTGTTGTAGCACCTCTGGATTGGATTGCACACCAAGACAACATCTTACTGTACCTGGTACACCTCAAATCCCAAAATTGCTAGAAATACTCAGCAGCTGTGGGACAGATGTGGGGTCAGTGTTTCAGGTCTGTGAAATTTCTTCAGAACTGAGAACCATGTGAAATGTAACGAGAAGATATTGTTCATTTTTATTCAAAGGTTAGGCTGTTTCAGTGGTTTGGAGGAACAATAAACATTAGGGACTTTCTGAGTCTTTCATGGCTTGGGAGCATGATTGGCAAGGCCAACATTTATTTATGATTTATGATTTGATGTTGCTATTTGTAATTTACAGTGGAAAAGCAGTAAAATACAGTGAAAAGCTTTTCCACAGTCACCACGATGCGGCGCTATTTTGAATGCTTTAAGAATAAGTTTAAAAATTGAAAGGTATATCTTCAAGACAATTGATCAGTCCTGAGCCAGCTCATCAACGACGCCTACACCGCCATTCCTCCTTCACTGCCTCGCTACCATCTACACTGGATCCAACCAATATCGAGGCTGCCATTCTTCACGCACTATCTTTCACTGCTGGGCTGATTTTCCTCTTGCCAATGTCTGATCACATGCATCAGAGCTGCCAACGTCAGAATCATATGTCCTGCCGCTGGGCCCACCTCGATGATATTTTTGTGATGTCCTTCCACCACTACTTCATCAGTGACAGCACCAGACCAAACCCAATCATGAAGTCGCTCATCCTCAGGTTCCATCTTTCACCACTTGGCTTACCTCACCGTACATAATTGTTATGTAGCAGCTTCCGACTTTTTAAAAAACATTCACTGTTGAGATGTGGGCATTGCTGGCTTTCCCTAGTTGCCCTTGATGTGGTGATAGTGAGCTGCCTTCTTGAACTGCTACAGTCTGCCTGCTGTGGGTTGACCCACAATGTCCCTAGGGAGGGAATTCCAGGTTTTTGACGCAATGACAGTGAAGGAAGAGTGTTATATTTCCAAGTCAGGATGGTGAGTGGCTTGGAGGGGAACTTAAGGATGGTGGTGTTCCCAGGTATTTGCTGCCCTTGTTCTTCTAGATGGAAGTGGTCATTGAGGATCTTTGGTGAATTTCAGCAGTGCATCTTCTAGATAGTATACTCTGCTGCTCTGGAACATCAGTGGTGGAGGAAGCAGATGTTTGTGGTGTAGTGCCAATCAAATGAGCTGCTTTGTCCTGGATGGTGTTGAGCTTCGAGTGTTGTTGCAGCTGCACTTTATCCAGGCATGTGGGGAATATTCCAACATGACTTGTGCCTTCTAGATGGGGGACAGAGGGGAATCAAGAGGTGAGTTACTTGCCACAGTATTTCTAGCCTCTGACCTGCTCTTGCATTTCAATGCCAGGTCCTATATTTGCCCCGGAAAAATAAACAGCGGCCCACTCGCCGCCACCACGGGTGCA
The DNA here is from genome assembly GCF_030684315.1 of Stegostoma tigrinum. Taxonomy (NCBI): domain Eukaryota; kingdom Metazoa; phylum Chordata; class Chondrichthyes; order Orectolobiformes; family Stegostomatidae; genus Stegostoma; species Stegostoma tigrinum. The sequence goes on along the minus strand of NC_081377.1, from coordinate 45,058,205 downwards.
TACTGACACAATCGAGTCCGTGCTGGGATTCCTCACCGGTAAGTAAAGGGATGTAACTAAGTAAAGAAAAACAACAAACACGAGAACACAAAGAAAGGTAGTCAGAGCAGATGAGCTCCTGCACAAGAGCCCTCCTCTGCTGCCATCTTGATGATGTGAGGAGGCAATTCCTGACCATTTTATGACTGTTCCTTATTGTCCTTCAGAAGGTGGTGATGAGCCACTTTCTTGAAGTGCTGTAGTCCATGTGATGGAAGAACATAACCATGCCGTTGGGGTCAGAGTTCCAGGATTTTAACCTAGTGACAATGAAAGAATGGTGATATATTCCAAGTCAGGGTGGTGCATGATGTGGAGAGGAACTTACTAATGGTGGTGTTCCCATATGCACTTTATCTTGTTCACCTAAATTGTAAAAGGTTGCAGGTTTGGAAGGTGCTGTCAAAAGGGACCATGGCAAGTTATAGCAATGAATATGGTAGCTGCTACATACACTGCCACTTTGCACAGATATTGGAAGCAGTAAGTGCCTAACGCAGTGGATGAAATGCAAATCAAGTCAGTTATTTTGTCCTGGTTGAGTTCAAGTTTAAACAAACGTTGTTGGAGCTGCACACATCCAGGCAAGTGGACAGCATTTCACCACACTCTTGATTTGTAACTTTTTGGTGATTGACTAGCATCAAAGAAACAGTAGGTGAGTTACTAGCTGCTGATTTCCCAGCTGCTGACTCACTTTTGTAAACATTGTTTCTTTAGCTGGTCTAGATAAGTTTCTGGCCAACAGGAATTCTCCAGGTATTGATGGTAGGGGATTCAGTGGTGGTTATGCCATTGATTGTGACTGGAAGGTATTTAGAAACTCTGTTGGAGATTTCAAATCAGTGTGCTTCATAATGTTGGTCCAGGATCTGACTGAGATTGACAGAGCAACCCCAAAAATGAAAAATGGAAAACCTCTAAAATACGCCTGTGCTAAAGGAAACCACATATGGTCTGAAGTTAAAACAACAGCACGTGGCAAAGCCAAGTTGCTTAGTCTTGTGCAAGGATAAATTAGATTCAAACAAATATTTTTCTTTATAGACTTAAAGGAAAACTGTTCTCAGGAGAACAGTAGATAGGGATTGCTTACAGCTCAAAGAAACAGAAGAAGGTCTGAAAAGCATTCAGTCAAATGGGGGATTGAAAGAGACTGAAGTAGTTAGCTGTAAAGCTCTCAAGATTCTTTCCAGCTACATCAGAACAGAAGGAGGACATAACACAAAAAATTATGCTGTTCAGGATATCCCAAAGCAAACCACACACTCTGAACTTTTCTTTATTGGTAAGCCTTGTTGTAATTCAATGGAGGCAAGAGTCAACTTGAGCATAACAAGAGAAACAAACAGCAACGAAATAACAAACTGGAGACAGCATGATGATGATTAAGGAATAAATATGACTCAAGATACTCAATGAAATAATTTGCTGCTGTTACAACTACGGTGAGTGGCTGAGTGAGAGTGGGGTAGAAGGAAAGAAAGAGAGGTAGAATTTGGAAAGACTTCCTAAGTGATCGCCGCAAGAACACAGAGGTATTGAGGTTTAAGTTCTATGCTGCTCCAATGTGGATGCTGGGCAGATATCTGATTATTTCAAAGCTGCATCATTTTTCTGTTAAACTACAGGCTTGTGCCACTTATCAAGGCTATCTTATATAAGGTATATACTGAGTAACTTCATTCAAAGATTAAGTGCTGTGTGGGGCTTGGATCAGATTGCTGAATTGGCTGTGAAAAGGCTATGGCTTCAGCATTTATATTTCTGAAGAGTGTTATCTGTAAAATGCAAAAGATTGGCTTTGTTTCTTAAAATTTGTATCAGATGTTGTGATAGGCAAGGTACTCAAAAAGATAGCCATACATACAGAAATTAACACACTCGCTATCCAGTGAAAGGTACCTGCTCCTTAAATTTAGGCCTTGGTAACACCTTGCCATCCCACTCCAACAAGAGCACATCTCCCTCGATTTCTTTTACAATATTTTCATAGTCTTGGCGTAAACGCTGGAAACTTTTTCTCACCAAATAACCTCTAACACAAGCCTAGAAAGGGGACAGAGTGGAGAAAATAAATGCATGTAACAGCAAGAATTATATGTCAAAGAGTTTTTTTCTAAAATAAACAAAAGCCCCAGCCACTGTACTGGTAGAAATATGTAAAGAACTTGTCACTTGCACTGAACATTGACCATTTACCAATAAGTTAAAGGAAAATGATTGCAAGACTTTTAAAATAACAGTCAGCTCTGTTGACTAATTTTTCACAACAGATGTGCTTAACAAAAATGTTGACAATTCAATAAATATTGACTTTTATGAAAAAATATTACTTTTTAAGCAAGTAGCTCCTATATCATAGAATTATAGAATCACTACAGTATGGAATCAGGCCATTCGGCCCAATAAGTCCACAATACCCCAACAGCAACCCACGCAGACCTATTCATCTACCCCTGTACTTTAGAAGTCTAATAACAGTGGCAAAAAAGCTATTCTTGAATCTGTGGGGAAAAATGTTTAACCTTTTGTATCTTTTGCCTGATGGAAGAGGTTGGAAGAGAAGTGTGGATGGAAGGTTGGCTTGTGTGATGGACTGGACTGTGTTCACAACACTGTTTCTCTCAGTCCTGGGCAGAACAGTGGCTGTACCAAGCTGTGATACATCCACTTAGAATGTTTACATGGTGTATCTGTAAAAGTTGGTAAGGGTCAAATGTATAGCACGGAAACAGATCCTATATCCTAAATTAATCTAGTCCCATTTGCCAGCATTTGGCCCAAATTCCTCTTAAACCCTTCCTATTCATATACACATCCAGGTATCATTTAAATGTTGTAATTGTACCACCCTCTACCCCTTCCTTTGGCAGTTCATTCCATACTCCTTAAGGACATACTGAATTTCCTTAGCCTCCTGAGGAAGAGGAAGGGTCATTGTGCATTCTTGACTACGGTATCAACATGGGTGGTCTAGGACAAATTGTTAGCGATCATCACTCCTAGAAACTTGACACTCTCGAGCAACTCCACCTCAGCAACATTGGTGTAGGCAGGGACATGCCCTCCTCCTTGCTTTTGAAATCGACGATCAGATCTTTAGCTTTGCTGATGTCGATGGACAGATTATCTTTACACCATGCCACCAAGCACTCTATCTCTCTCCTGTATTCTATCTTGTCATTGCTTGATATTTGGCCTACAGCAGTAGTGTGGTCAGCGAACTTATAGATGGAGTTCAGACAAAATTTGGCCCCAAGGTCATGTGTACAGGAAGTACAGTAAGGGGCTGAGTACGCAGCCTTGAGGGGACCAGCGTTGAGGATTGTCTTAAAGGAGGTGCTGTTGCCTATCCACGCTGACATCCTCTGTGGGTCAGGAAGTCAAGGATCCAGTTGCAGAGGGCAGGGCAGAGACCTAGGTCTCAGCGTTTGGAGATTAGGTTCAAATTATAGTGTTGAAGGCAGAGCTGTAGTCAATAGGTAGAAGCCTGACATAGGTATCCTTAGCAATGCTTGGTCAAATTCTGTCTTTATGTCAAGGGTTGTCAATCTCACCTCAGCTTTGTACTTCAGCTCTTTTGTCCTTGTTTGAACGATGGTTTTAATGAGATCTGCAGCTGAATAGCCCGGACAGACTCCAAACTGAAACAGTGAACAGATTTTGTTGAGTAAATGTCTTTGATAGCATTGTTGAGAACACCTACCTTCGCTCACTATTGATCAAGAGTAGACTGTAAGTGGCTGTGTTTAATTTGACTTGCTTTTTGGGCACATGCAATCTTCCACACTGTCAGGTTGATGCCAATACTGTACTGGAACAACGTGGCTAAGAGCACAGGTCTTCAGCTGGAATACTGTCAGGGCTCATAGTTTTGGCAATATCTAGTCTCTTCAGTCACTACTTTATATCATATAATGATCATCTTTAATAGCAGAGCAGATTCAAAGGGCCATACGGACAAATGTGTTTATGAACATTAAAACAGACTTAATTGTGCATTGTTCATTATTTCATTGGCAACCACAACATCTAATGTACATCCTTTACTGCTCTAGAACTTGATTGACCATTTCAGATGACAGTTAAGAATTAACCATACTGCTGTGGGTCTGGAGTCACGTGTAGGCCAGACAGATAAGGCTGGCAGATTTTCATCACTGAGATTTTTTTGTTTTAAAATGTCAACGAATGCTCATTTCAACATCTCCTAGGTTTCAATTTCAGAATTGTTAACTAAATTTATATTCCACCAACTGTCATGACAAAATTTGAATCTATAACCCTGGGAATTAGCTCAGACCTGAGTTACCAATTCAGTGATATTATCTCTACAGTCTCCAGGAAAAGACAGCATTTACTTCATAGAACAGTACTGCACACAAACACAGCCTTTGATCCATCACATCTGTGCCATCCATGACACCATTCTAAACTAATCCCAACTTCAGTTCCCATTCTACACAAAGCTCTATGCCTTTTTAAACCTGTGCCCATGGCACTGGAACCCAGTGAAAACAACTGGCCTGATGGAGTTCCCAGTTGTGCACGCAAATCCTGTGCAGACTAGCTGGTGGGAGTATTTGCTGACATTTTTAACCTCTCCTTTGTATGATCTGTGGTTCCCATCTGCTTCAAGAAGACCACTATCATCCAGACACCAAAGAAAAATCAAGCAGCATGTCTTAATGACTACCAACTGGTGGCTTTGATAGCCATCATTATGAATTGCTTCAAGGGGTGAGAAATGGCACACATAACTCCAGCCTCCCAGATTACTTTGATATACTACAGTTCACTTACTGCTGCAACAGTCCACAGCATCTCCCATCTCCCTTGACCCTACACTGGAACATCTGGATAACAAGGACACCTAAGTCATACCCCAACTCCACTTTCAACATCATATTTCTAGCCAAGTTCATCTTCAAACTCTGAGACTCTTAGGACTCTGTACCTCCCTCTGCAAAAGGATCCTCAACTCTCTGATTCACTGACTATAATCAATAAGGGCAGACGACAACACCTCCTTCACAATAATCCTCAACATTGGTGCCCTGCAAGGCTGTGTAATCAGAGCCTTACTATTCTCCTTATACACTCAAGGCTGCGCAGCCAAATTCTGCTTGAAATCTATTAACAAGTTTGCTAATGACGCTATCATAGTGAGTCAGATCTTAAACAAGAAAGAGAGAGCTTAGTGGCATGGTGTAAACACAACAATCTATCCCTCAATGTCAGCAAAATTAAGGAGCTGGTCATTGACTTCAAGATGCAAAGTGGAGTATACAACCCTGTCTGTATCAGTAGTGCTGAGGTGAGGATGGTCAAGAGCTTCAACTTCCAAGGAGTGAATATAACCATCAATCTGTCCTGGTCCATCCATGTCGATGCTACAGTCAAGAAAGCACATAAACACCCCTACTTCCTCAGAAGGCTAAAGAAATTTGCACGTCCATTGTAATTCTTACCAATTTTTATAGATGCACCAAAAGAATGCATCCTATCCAAATATATCACAGCATAGCATGGTAACTGCTCTAACCAAGACTACAAAAAAATTACAGAATTGTGAATGCAGCCCAGTTCATCAAGGAACTAGCCTGCTGTCCATTGACTCTGCCTGTACTTCCCACTGTCTCAGGAAGGTAGCCAACATAATCAAAAATCTATCCCACCCTGGTTATACTTTCTTCCACCCACTTCCGTCAAGCAGAAGATAGAAGTTTGAAAACATGTACCAAAAGATTCAAGAACGGCTTCTTTTTTCTTGCTTTTTGGCAGATTTTTACGTGGACATTTCATATATCAAAGTTGATATTTCTCTGCACCTTCTCTGTAGCATTCACTTCTGTTATCTCGATGTACTTATGTAAGATATGATTTGCCTGTATCGCATGCAAAACAATACTTTCACTGTCTCTCAATACATGTAACAATGATAAAATTAAATCAAATATTAAAAGATTAAGCAAGCAAAACTACTCCAACATTGAGTGAGTCAGATATATAGAGTTTTGTAGCATGGAAAAAGGCCCTTCAACTCATCTCGTCCAAGCCAGTCATCAAAACCTATCTACTCTAGTCCCATTTTTCAGTAGAATAGTAGAACAATAGAATAGAAGAATCCTTGCAGTGTGGAAGCAGGCCCTTTGGCCCAACAAGTCCACACCGAACCTCAGGGCATCCCACCTAGATCCATCCCCTTATAACCCACCAAATCTACACCTCCCTGAACACTACGGACAATTTAGCACGGCCAATCTACCTAACCTGCACATCTTTGGACTGTGGGAGGAAACTGGAGGAAACCCATGCAGATACGGGGAGAACGTGCAAACTCCACACAAACAGTTGCCCAAGGCTGGAATCAAACCCAGGTCCCTGGCGCTGTGAGGAGTACTTGGCCTGAGGCCTTATTTGTTACAGCACTTCAAGCAATCATTTAAATGCTTAAATTTTGTGATGACTCTTGTCTCTATCACCATTTTAAACAGTGAATTTCAATGATTCTATCCCTCTCATCTATGATTTTTCAAAAATCTTCCTAAGTGCCCCCAAATCACTTACCTCTTAATTTAAATCTATGCCCTCTGGTCATTGATCCCTCCACAAAGGGGAAATGTTTTGACCTATTTATTCTGTCTCTACGCCTCAAGATTTCATACATTTCAATCAGTTCCCACACTTCAACCTTCAATGCTCTGAGAATAACAGCCCCAGCCTGTTCAGCCCCCCTTCAGAGAAGAATGGCTCCAATCCAGGCAACTTCCTGGTGAACCTCCTCTACATCCTTTCCAGTAAGATCACATCCATTCTCTGTTCAAACATTGAACTGTGACAAGCCTAAAAGAGGGAGGGGGTTCACAAAATCCAGTCTTCGAAATGCACTGAGTTGTTACCATGGTAACCACCTGGCTTCAATGATAAAACAAGTTTTCAATATTCGACAATCGACAGCATTCAGACTTTCTGGCATTAAGAGTCCTCGTGTATCTCACTGAAGGGACAAATGACTCCACTGAAGCTGAAAGGTCACACGCTATACTCACCTGAAGAAGACACAAACCGTCGCTCTTCTCGCCCACCGCCATCTTGCTAAGGGCAGGAGGTGACCTCATCGTTGATGACGGACAGTCTGTTCAGCCAATCGGGTGCCGCTCAGTGAGTCCATCCGGGGATGCGAGGGATGGGACCCGGTCCTGTCGGCATGCGCAGAGGAGGCTCTCGGCGGGTCGATGGACGATCGGGAGTATTCCCTGACCGCGGCGCAGAAAGCGGTGAAGGAGAAATATCCGCCCGTCAGCAAGAAGTACGAATGTGAGTGCAGCTTCGTCTAGTGCCGCCTTTGTGGCGGAAGTACCGGGCCCCAGGTTCCAGCCGAGGACGTTCCCAGGCAGACTGTGGAGGGAGGAGGGATGGTGGCGAGAAGGAGCCTGGGCCTTGTGGGTGTAGAGGGTTGAGACGTAATCGGGTTGGGAGTGGAGTCTAGCTGGACTCTTCAAGTTAAGAATCAAGCCTAATCCCCGATCTAAAATTCTACACATTGACTGATTAATTCTCTTTCACAGACGCTGCCAGACCTGCTGAGTTTCTCAAACATTCTCTGTGTTTGGTTAAGAATCAAAAACAAATGTTGTCAGATGCTCGCAGCCGAGTTAAAAATGGGAAGGTGCAGTTAGGTCTGGACCTGGAAAAGTTAAGGGGTTTGTGATTTATTCTAGCTTCTCGATGCTGCCCAGCACCTGACCTGGAAAGCGCACATTTAATTGTTGAGTAGGTAAAAAGCAGAATGTGCTAATCGCCACCCAGAACATTCAGCCTCCCGTGTATCACCAGACAGTAAAGTATGATATCTTCACTAGAACACTGGGCAAAATCTCAACCAAGATAAATCGTAGTCACGGTGACCAATTAAGACAGCAGGAAGTGAGCAAATAATCCATAATTGTTTCCAGTGTTGTGGGGTAAATTAAACAAATACAGCTGCCGGTGTCATTGTTTTCTTTGATATAGTGGGTCATCTTAGTCGCGGTACATTGTAATCTCATGTATTATAAAATGACAAGGTTTATAAAAATGATTTTCAGCTTTTAATTTCTGTAACTTTGATTTTTTATTTGTTCTTAGACTTGGACCACACTGCAGATGTACAGTAAGTTCTTAAAACAACTACTTTTTATGGAAACAGTTAGCTATTAAAAACAATTTGGAATACACAGTTCTTTGATACTTGGGAAGTAACCTGTAATATCTGAATTTTATGATTCATGCCAGCTTTTATTGCAACTTTGGGATTCCACATTGACTCACTATGTGAATTTTGTTGTATCGTCTTTCTCATAACAAATATTTGAATGCTTTTGTTCCAGATCAACTGTTGGTTTTATTGAGCTTATTTTCTTAAAGTGTATATATAAGCTACCTTCTTCAAAGTGTTAAGCTTAATCATCACATCAACTTAAACTTTATTTAATTGAATTTAAAAAGAATTAAATTTTATCAATCATAGTAATGAAATTATGGGGCTAGGAATTCCAAAATTTATTGTAAGTTTAAACAAATTGTACATTCTGTATTCACTTTTTGCAGGAAAATAATTTTATAATTCTCCCAAAATATCAATGGCTGTCTGAAAACTTTGTCGGACTATGTTTACTTACAGGAAGATTATTGAAATGAGGAACACATTCAATCTAGTGTTGTGACTGAGATTTTAATCTTATGACATGTATATAAGATGTTCTGCATATTCTACTTGAATTGTGGAACACAAGATGCACCATAATTGCAATTTAACTTTGCAAACTGGAACGATCTGTAAAGGAAATGTTTTAAGAAACATCAATATTGGAGTATTTTCAGGCCTTGCAATTGTTGACACCGGTAGGAGAAATTAATATATATTACCAGTTATACACTTTTTTTCCCAAGTTAGTTCCTATTAATTGTAATTGGAAAATTTGCAGATATTGTGTATAATGTTTGAGTCGTCTTATTTGTATGCTATATCAACTGATATACAAACAGTAAATGTTAGAAATACACCTCTGTTCCACAAGCTCCTAAAAGATCAACCAGATCTCCAGTAGTGACTGTCCTTCAAAATTAATTTAAAAAGGCTTTGTTATTGTGCAGTCTTTTGTCATACCATTCTATGATCTGATTTCTGTCTGGCTGACCCTTTGGGATTTGTAGTTGAAAGTAATTGACAGCCACTAACTTCATAGTTTGTGATTAATATAACAGAGTTGGCAATCTGTGTGTTACATTTATGAAACAGTTAATTTCCAGTGCTGAAGTCCATGAAATTGCTACTTTTTACAGGTTACATTCATGGGGCGATACATTAGAAGAGGCATTTGAACAGGTTGTAATGGCTATGTTTGGATATATGACTGATATTGAAACGGTGCAGCCATTAACAACAATTGAAGTAGAGGCTGAAGGTAACTATGGTGACGTTCTGTGTACGTTTGTATGTATAATTTTTCAATAGACAAAACATTTCCGTGACACATTCCTCTTTAGGCTAGTATGCTCAAGTGTCAGGGCGGTTAGATCATTTCTTTGGTTCCAAATGGATTATTTTGCATGTTTCACATTTTTTTGAGATGAAGGTATGAGGATACAGGACATAATTTACTTGGTTTAAGTGTGAGCCTCAAGACATTTACTACCCATGAAGTTTGGAGAAGAGGATAAATGTGAAACACTGTATTAAACTTGGTACACTTGATCCTCTGTGCAATCAAATAAATTTTCGAAAAATAGAATAATTTTTGTTAGAAGAGAATTTTTTATCAAATATTAATTTAATAAGCACTATTCAATTAAGTGGAAAGGTGATCTGGAGTGTAATGGCCATTATGACTCTGTCAATCCACAAAATTAGAGGCAGTTCACACTTGCATATTGAGTCCTTGGTACCTGCTCAATTGCTTATCAGTACAGAAAGTAACAGTGGGGTACATTCATTAGAAAGGAAGTCAATGGGAATTGATGCCTGGTCTCCATTACCATTAATGGGTAGCAACAAGTTGCCTACCTGATGGCAAATTATAACAAAAATTTGTTTTAAAAATGTTAATACTAAAATAATTGGGTACTGTTCTAACAAATGGGCTAAGCTGATAGATAAGCTAATGTCATAAATTGAATCACTGCAAACTTTCTGATGCAAAAACTTAACGCAGTAAGCTGATATGATAAATAAATCTTTGTTTTATTTGTTTTGAGATCAGCAAAAGACTTTGCCATAATTTCAACAGTCTGCCATTCTCCATCTCCCTGCTCAGTTAGAATGTGGCAACCAGTTTGATGTGTACTCTAGAGATAACAAAGTGTGGAGTTGGATTAACGCTGCAGGCCAAACAGCATCTTAGGAGCACAAAAGATGATGTTTTGGGCCTAGACCCTGACGAAGAAGGGTCTAGGCCCGAAACGTCAGCTTTTGTGCTCCTAAAATGCTGCTTGGCCTGCTGTGTTCATACAACTCCACACTTTGTTAACTTGGATTCTCCAGCATCTGCAGTTCCCATTGTCTCTGATGTGTACTCTAACTGTGATTGAATTCCTGCCAGTGGGTTGGGCAAGCAGTGACGCAGTTGTTGATCCTATGTTGTGTTTACTTCAGAAATTTTAAAGTTCATTGAGGCGCTCCCTGCAGATATTGATTTTTGACCTATTCTTTAACAGTTAATTGTGCAGATAGTTGCGTGTGCTGACGTTTGGCTGAATGGGTCTTTCACTGCCCTGCCCTGTTCCAAATAGAGTCATTGGAATACTTTAGGTGTGGTTCCTTAGTTATACAGAAGAGAGGCATTCAGCTAATTGAAGGTGTGGAAGTTGAAATGTAGCCTTACTGCTTTGATAAGGAGATTCCAATTAAAATTTCTTGTCTTGAGGGTATTTTGCTAAAGATAATCAGTTACAAATATTTGCTGTAAAATCAGGACATGCTTAGTTCCTGGGACTGGATCGAGGCCTGTTTTCAGCAGGCTATACTTTCTGATCAGACATTTTTCTTCTATCTTCACGAGTAGCATCCCAGAAATGGCTGTATATCAGGAGTTGAAAAGGTGGGAGGAAGTCAAAATTACAATTACGAATGAAGTAATACTGAGTAAATTATTGGAACTATGACTTAACAAGGTCCCAAATCCTGAGAGTATTAAAAGAAGTAACCAGTGAAATATTAATACATTGGTTCTAATGTTCTACACCTCTGTAGATTCAGGGATAGTTTTGTTTAGAATGGAAAATAACTAATGTAACTCTTTTATTCAAAAAGGGTGGGAGTTGGAAAGCAGGATACTGCGTTCTTGTTAAGTTAATATCCGTCATAGGGAAAGTGTTCAAGTTATTTAAGATGTTATAATCGGGCACTTGTTCAAGGTAATCAGGTGGAGCCCTCATGGTTTTCTCAAAGAGAAATCGTATTTAATCAATCTGTATCAATCAACCTGTAACTTGTGGTGTAGGTGAAGAGCATATTGCTAACAGGAAATGAAAGTAGGAATTTGTGGATCTTTTTCAGACTGGCAGGCTGCCATGAATGGTGTGCCACAAGAATTGTTGCTAGGGCTTCAACTCCTTACAGTTATGTAAGCCGTTTGGATCAAGGAATCAAAGGTGTGCTGAAGACACAAAGGTCGAAAACTGAGCTGTTAGGAAGCCTACAAAGGGATATAGATAGTTTGAGCGGGCAAAGATTTGATAAATGAAGTGCAATGTGGGAAAGTGTGAAGTTATCCAGTTTGGCAGAAAGAATTTTTAAAAAAGCACTATTTGAATGATAAGAGTTTGCAGATCTGGGATGCAGAGAAACCTGGCTGTCCTAGTGTATGAATCATAGAAGGATGGAATGCAGATACAGCAAATATTCAGGAAAGCTAATACTATGGTTTGTTGTGAGGGGCACTGAATATAAAAGAGGTTATGCTTCAGTTAGACATCTCTCTGGTGAGACAGCATCTGGAGTACTGTATCTGGTACTAGTCACTGTACTCATGGACGTATGTTAATGGATTGGAAACTGTTCAAAGAAAGTTTACTAATACCTGGAATGAATGAGGCTTATGAGGAAAGGCTAGACAGGATAGGTCTACATCCTCTGGAATTTAGAAAAGTCAGAAGTGACTTAATTAAAACATAAAAGATCCAGAGGGGACCAACCAGGTGGCTGTTGAAGGGATATTTCTTCTTATGGAAGAAACTATAACTAGATCATGTTTAAAAATAAAGCAGTGATAATTTAAAACGTTTCTTTCTCGGAGGGTGGTGAGTTTTCAAATTCCCTTCCTCAAAAGACATTGGATGTGGAATCCTTAAAATATTTTAAGGCAGAGGTAGGTTCTTGGCTACAGGGGTTTGAAAGATTATCAGAGGTATAAAAGAATGTATAGTTGATGTTAAAACCTGATCAACTATGATTTTATTGAATGATGAAGCAGTCTCAAAGGACTAAATTGTCTACTCTTGTCCCTTGTTCACATGCATAGTTCAACTGGAACTATTGGGGGATTGATTCCTGTTCCTACTGGGAACAACTATCCATAAAGTTTGCTGGGTGTTTCCAACAAGATTGAGTCACCCTCAGTGCTTCCCTTTAGCAGCTGGCACTTCACACCAGCCACAGAATGGAATTTCCAACCTTCCTACCTCAAGAAATCAATGCTATGATTGCAGAAAATATTTGTTACTACCTGGTGACTGACCATTTCGAGGTTCTTTTTTCAGTATTTGTTGATTGTAAAATACAGGAATCTGTAGAAAATGAACAAGGCCTTAATGCCCTTGAAGATCTCCTAATTTTCCTCTTTCAGAGTCTACAGTTTGTGCTTTGTACAATTACAACAGATTTTCAGTTGTTTATGAGATAGAACATAGAACATAGAACAGTACAGCACAGAACAGGCCCTTCAGCCCACAATGTTGTGCCGACCATTGATCCTCATGGATGCACCCTCAAATTTCTGTGACCATATGCATGTCCAGCAGTCTCTTAAATGACCCCAATGACCTTGCTTCCACAACTGCTGCTGGCAACGCATTCCATGCTCTCACAACTCTCTGCGTAAAGAACCTGCCTCTGACATCCCCTCTATACTTTCCACCAACCAGCTTAAAACTATGACCCCTCGTGCTAGCCATTTCTGCCCTGGGAAATAGTCTCTGGCTATCGACTCTATAAGAAGATAATTTCTTCAAAGCTCTAATACAATATTCCTTGCAGATTTTATTATCTTATTAGGACACCATTTGAACAAACAGGCATTGTTTTCTCTGGCAGATGTTCACTGAAAACTTACTGCTGGTTACCACATTTTGTATATGCATTTATCTATAACAAAAAAAGGAACTACTAGAAACTTAGAGATCAAATCAGCGTCTGTGGAGAGACCAGGCAAGTCAGTGTTTCAAGTGTAGGAACTTTTGTTTTTCTTCATTTTGTTGAAGTGGAGCATCATTTGACTTTGTCAAGTGACTAACTGGTTGCATCCTGATCACCAGAGTTCGGTAAATTTTCTGGTTTCCAGGTCCTGGGAGTGCTTGCATGATATGAAATAAAATTACTGTTTGATATTCTATTGTAACTTATTTATTTTTGCTTTGTCTGTTTTCTCCTAGGACATGACATGTTGTCTCTGCTCTACAATTTTATGGATGAATGGCTCTATCGATTCAGCGCAGAAATGTTTTTCATTCCAAGGGTCAGTGATCATTTTAAGATTGAAGTTAGATAGGTGTGAAATGACATTAAAATTTACCTCATTAAGCACTTGGGAATGATTCAGTCATTTTAAACTATGGCTGTGATGGGTGTTGTGAAATGCCTGTTTTAAACATTTAGAGGGTTTATAGGGATATGGGCCAAATTCTAGGAAATGGAACTAGATTTATTTAGGATATCTGGTTGGCATGGGACAAGTTGGATCAAAAGTGTCTGTTTGTGTTGTATATCTCTATGATGCTATGACACAGCCAGAAGACTTGGCAATTTTAAGTTCAACCTCACTTGTCTGCCCTGGTCTGGTTTGTTGATGTCAAGCTGTGTGGTTGCCTCTCTTACACAGGCTTATTGGCCTAGGCAGGCATCACCTCAAACACTGTTTACAGCAAGAAGTCAGACAGAATACAGCTGAGACTGTGTATGAGCTGATCAGCGTGGAGGGACTTCACCCCATGGAGACACCTTCATTGTAGTATTTGCAACTTGATTACGAAGGGGACAAGTTACTGATGGAAGTTTTTACTCGCCAGAGTTTGAGGGAAGCAGTCTAACTGCCAGACACATGTATAAATAGTTGTTTTTGTGAACACACATCTTTCCTGTTTTTGGCTATCACATTTATATCCATGTACGTAATTCCAACAGGCTGGGGGACTTGATGAGAATTTATGACATGCTAATAAATCCCGAATAGGTTCACAACCGTGAAGGTCAGAAAAGCTGACGAACCTGAAAGATTCATTCTTGTTCTTTGTATATGGGATGTGGGTATCACTGGCTCAATCAGCACTTCCTGCCCATCCCTAAGTGCCTCTTGAGAAGTTAATGAACTACCTTCTTGAACCAGTGCAGTACTTGGAATGAATGGACTTCCACGGTACTGTAGAAAGACAGTTTCACAATTTTTGACCCGGTGACAGTGAAGGAACATAACTTCTGAGAACAAAACAATAAACCCAGCCCCATCAGGCAACAGAGTTTTTGCCTCTGATATAATTAAGTTCCATTGCCTGTCCTACTTTTAAAGTGAGTCTGGAAAGTTCCACCCCAGGCATCAATCACATGAACCTTCCCTGAATTATATGTAGTGCATTTACATCCTTTCTTAGATAATGTCACCAAAACTGCATACAGCACTCTAGATGTGGGCTCACAAATGTTATATACAACTTCAGCAAAGCATCCCTACTTTTATATTCCATTCCCCTTGCAATAAACAACAGTATTCCATTTGTCTCCTAATCACTTAATGTATTTGCATGCTCATTTTTGCTATTCATTTAGTAGGCACTCTTTTGATTCCTCTGTGCCTACTTATTCTTTTGGCCTAATCATTGGGTTATATTGAAATTACCCATTAATGTTCTATGTTCACATGAAAAAATAGTATACTGGAGGATATGCAGTAAAGATCTAAAATAATTAAAAAGAATAAAATAAATCGTTTTTGAAACAGCAATTTGCATTTAGTGTTTGTAAAATCCGGCACTGTTTCAGAGATATAAAAATATAACCGTCGCCAAACCAAAGAAGGGGATTAGGAAGGATAATTAAAATGCTTCACAGATGGCAATCTTAAGGAAGAGAAGGTGGTGAGTAAGCAGTAAGATTTGGAGGTGGAATTGGAGTGTCAATTCCAGGCCCCTAAAGTATAGCCCCCAAAAGAGCAAAGGAGTTACACTAGTGCACAGGTTATAAGTGTAAGTGTTTTATAAAACATTGCGTGAGGTTGTTGGGATTCAGTCTATAGTCTGTGTTTCTGCACTGATTTAAGTTTTAATCTCAAGATCATATAGTAAATTATTTGCAAAGTACTCTTGAGAAAGCAGGTTTTTAAAAAATGAAGAGTTTGTACAAAAATTTGAGCTAAATTTTCACTTTTGTTTGTGAACCTTTGGCCATTGAGGTGTACTTCATGTGTCAATAAATGCAAATACCATTTAGAAAACAATAATGGCTCTTCCATTTCCTCCACATTGCAAATACTTGAGCTGTGCTAAAATTGAAAGGTTACAGTGTGAAAAAAATGAAGGTGAACTTGCTTCTGACATGTTGTGCTTTCTGACATGAGACCTTATGAAGTGTTTTTCTCTCCAGCCATTGCCACTTTGCTTGAGGGAAGTTGTATGGGTGCTTTTGGTCACCGTGTTTCAGTTCTGAACTTAAATAGGATTGGCAGGTTGTCCCATTTGACCTCATTTCTGTTCGCAGTCAATCAGGCACAAACTGCCCAAGCAGAGGCTGCTGAATGGCAGCCACCCTTAATTTCACCATTCCTCTTCTGGGGCTGCTGATGCCACTTGTAATCCTAGATATCTGACCTCCTGTCAGGCTTGTGACGAGCTCACTTAGTACAAACTGCAGCTGAGATCTGGAGCCTTCTTGATCTTTTGATCAATTTAACCCTAAGAGGAGCTACCATAACTATAAATTGAAAAATCCTTACTATTTTCATATGCTATCTGTTCAAATAATTCAACAAAATGACTGTTTTTCTTTGTAAATGTTGGTACTATAACAGTATAAACTACCAATTTCAAGAAATTCACTGGAGTTTATCAGAAATTCCTGATTTCTAACTGTCAATTAAGATTTTTAAAATCGCTATTCTTACTGTCTTGAATTTCTCTTTCAGGAGATGAAAGTGATTCACATGGATAGAGTTAATTATAAGATTCGATCAATTGGGTAGGTACGATGACAAAACTTGAACAATTTGGTATATCAACCATTAATCTAAACTACTGCAAATTTAGAGAATTGATGATCTGAGCCCAGCTGGTTATTTGGAATGTGTGTACTGTCTCTGAAATACTCCATTTTGTTTCCTTCCTGGACTTTAATCTTTTGTATGTAATTTAATGTTTAAAGTTTTTAACTTTCCCTCAAAGCATTTCTCCACCTGTGATTTGTAAAATGACAGGTTGCTGTGCAACTCTATTACCATTATGAGAAGTGTCAGCCAAATGCTGCTGCTTGGAAGTAAGTTACTGGTTCCCAGCCTGACCTGCTTAACTACTGTGTGACCAGCTTGAGTGACATTTGTAGAAGTCTAAAGCTGGACTGTGTGGTTGTTGCTTCAGCAAGGGCAGACCTAAAGACAGCCGCAAAAAAAACAAGGATGTAGCATTCTAGCTGGTTATTAATTTTGTATTTGTGTTCAAAATATAATATTGTCAACATTTCAAAAATTGGTACAGTAATATGTGCAGTTTTATTATTTCAAGCATAACTCCAATCTAAAATATTCAAGGAAATTTATCGGCACAAAATCCCATTCTAAACATTTAAAAAATTTGAATAGTGATCATATTCAGTTGGTGTTATGGATTGACTTGTGTCATTTTCGTGTGTTTTTTTTAATCACTTGAGTAATATGACTGAAACATTATCAGGGAAGAAAGAAGAAATCTAACAGGTGGACTGAAATTAGGTGTTTTTTTTTCCATTTTAGCTTTGGGATAAGTATTCCCAAGTATTGAAAATCAGTTTAACATCAAATACACGCTATTAGAGCATGTGTTTAGATTCTAATTTTAATATTATTTATTTATTAAAATGTAATAATTATATGTGTGGTTAGCAGTATTGTAGTTCATTTAAATGTGCCCATTTAACTAGTGTTTTAAGAATATTCAACCTTTTATCCTTGCCCTAATAGCAAATAGGTGGCTCTCCAAAGTATATTTCCTAATGGGGAGGTGCATAATAAGATAGTTGTTTGTAAGTATGCTTGATTTCTATTAACTCACTCAAAACCTAACCAGAGGTGCTTTATTTTTCCCTATAAGGTGGGGAGAAGAGTTTGATTTGGACAAACATCCTCAGGTAAGACGAGAATATTTTTTACTTTTCATTTTACACCATTTCTATTTACTATTTGTTAGTTGAGGAATTGACTAAAATTGATTCAGCCACTTCCTTTACTCTTCCAGGGCACTGAAGTCAAAGCCATCACATATTCAGCGATGCAGATCCATGAAGAAGAGAAACCTCAAATTTTTGTTATAGTTGATATTTGATTTTCATTTAAATGGTTTTAATTTTTCTTGTGTATTTTGAAATGTGTGCAGTGTAAACTTTGACTTTTTCTTGTAATAACTGATTCAGATAGTGTAAGACAGATAAGTGCCCCGATCAGGAGAATAGTCTCAACTATTTATGTTTAAGATCCAGCCCTTTTCAATTGATTAAAAGATTCACAATAACAGGTCACAGAAGAACCAGGTCTTCTGTAGTCTGCCTTTTTAAGTGAAACATAATCAGAATGGATGATTTGGCAACTGTAGATGGATCTAATGAACTGGACTGCTATGTCCTATCTAGGAGAAATATTAGTCCAACCAATCAAGAGCAGTTCTGAATTTCACCTGTTTTTTTTTTCTTTTAATGTAATTGTCACCTTGTTGAAGTGGATGAATTCTTAAAATTTCCTTCAGAAATGACTGAAAGAACTGGCAATGTCACTGCTGTTGGATAGACCTTCTTGAAGATTGACTGAAGTTGCAGTTATTGTTAGTGAAAACTTACATTTTTTATTGCATATGTAACTTTTGCAAATTAAAAGACATGACTGAGAAATCTGAATGACACTTCCAGTGAATCCCAAATCAGTTCATCAGCAGTGCAAAAGGGATTACTTTTCCATGCAGCAATGTAGTGTTTTAATGAGACTTGTACTCAGTGCCACAGATGGTGCAGGATAAAACAAAAATGTAATGCACCATCAACTTTTTCTGCACATTCAATGTTAAATATAGGTTTGGGAAAATAAAATGCTAAACTATCACAGTAGTAATACACAAGAGTGTGTCTTTTCTATTGCAAAATCATTTAGACAGTGGGATAGAACCTTTAATTCTTTGTTTGTATAGAATTATTTAAAAAGCTCAATTATATGTAGCTTTGTTTTAAAGAAGCTCTGTGATGCTACCAATTTACAAAATAATTTAAAACAAAAAGCTGCAAATGTGGAGATCTGAAACAAGCAAAATCAGAAATTGCTGGAGAAACTCGGGCAGCATCTGTGGAGAGAAAACAGGATTAACATTTTGAGTCCAGGGACCCTTTGCTCTAACAGAAGATTCACCGGACTCCAACGTTATCTCTGCTTTCGTTCCTCAAATGCTGTGACCTGTTAAGTTTCTTCAGTAATTTCTTCTATTTTAATTTGTTACAATAGAATTTGATATTTTGGATTGCTTCAATGAATCCATGAAGAGTTGGCCTTTATAATTATGCCAATTTATTATTTAAGCTGTGCTGGATTTTTCAGCTTTACAAAAAATATTGTTTTGAGTTTATGTTTTATAATAAAGCTGTTAAAATGTCTGATGTCAAAATGATCATGTTCATTTAGCTGTGACTTCTGTGGCATTGCTCATTAGAGTGTTTATCACATTTACACACCTAACTTACTCTCTTTCAGATGTAATCCATTGGTGATAAACACTTTGCCCTGTGGCATGATGTGAATACAAGACTTTTTCTTCAAGAACAGTCATGTTACACCTCAGACAGTTTCCAGAAAGTAAGACAGAGTTAGTACAATTTTCTTCACATACCCACCTCCGTTCCCTTCTTCAGTGGGGGTTAAAATATTTTCCTCATTCAAGCATACTAGACAGTAGCAGAAGTAGGCCATTCAGCCCTCAACCTTGCTCTGCCATTGGATGACATAATCACTGATCTGTTTGTTTTGAATTCCACATTCCCTTAGATCCTGGATAATTTTAGAATGAGATTGATTCACATTAGCAATCTGAAAAATATTGAATGGCTTGAAACAACAAGTTTTTAAGACTGCAGAGTGTCTCACCCAGTCTCTTTCCTAGTTTTAAAACAGAACATTCTCGTTCCAGATTGACCCAAAAGAGGAAACATTGTTTTCATGTTCACCGTGTCAAGACTTATTAGAATCTTATACATTTGACTTCAGTCACCCCTCACTTTTTTAGACTCCAGTGGAAATAAACCCAATCTGTCCAATCTCTCCTCAACCAATCATTCCAGCTATCCACTCTGATGAGCCCCCAAAGCCTGTAGGTCCTACTTTAAATAAGACCAGAACTGCACAGTGTGCTTAAAATGTAGTCTCAAGAATGCCCTGTACCACTGAAGTAGGACATCCTTACTACCTTGTTGAAAAATTTTTTAAAAGCATGACTTCGTACATGTTTTACACCTGTGAAACACTAGGCAGATGTAGAAGAATTGCTAGGCTAAGTATCAACTTATTGAATGGCATTGAGAACACTCCTTGTAAAACTAACAAGCCCAATAGTAAATAAAAACAAAATTCTTGAGCATTTCAGCAAGTCTGGCAGCTTCTGAGGTGAAAGCACCAGAGTTAAACTTTAAATTAATTATGACTTCCACTTTAGCGTGGAACTTGAACCTGGAGGTTTTGCACAAAGGCTGGGACATTATCAATGCCTTCCAGTCTTGCCTCAAATTTTAGACGTGTGTTTTTATAACCGTTTCACCAAAATCTTGAGTTTGTCAAACAGTAAGATGGAAGGAATTTGTATGTGAATATAAAGTAATATCTGTGCCTGCCTACAGATGGCAGTAGTGATCTTAGATCATGTGCTTGATTTATAAATATGGACTTCCTCTTGAGCATTACTCTGAGGAGTTATCATGTAATGATTGCAGTTCTGAAAGAAGCCATTTGGCCTGTTGACTTACCAGCTCTCTGTTAGGAAAAAAATTGTCATCTCATTTTCTCCTTGGGTGCTGCATCTGCGTCACATTGCGTTCCAGATCATAATGTTAAAAAATAATTACCTCATCAATATTGATGAAAGAACCAAATACCTAAAATTACTGTTCTGTAATTCTCAATCGCACTACTAATGGAAACAGTTATCCTGTATCTAATCTGCCAAAATCCTGCCTGATTTTGAACAGCATACAATTTTTACTCTACATCCTTTAAGGAGAATAAATCCTGATTTTCTAAACTCTCAAACTGACTGAAATGGAACAACATTATGAATTTATTAATTTTTAAAGGAAGTGCCAGCTGAGCAGAGGAAGCATTTAAATTGGTAATAGCCAGTGTTTGTGATTTTATAATTCGTCTCAGAATTGTTGACTGCATCAACAGCTATATGATAAATTATATTTGTATAGCATCTATGCATGTGCAATATATTGTATTTCCAAAATCTGCTCAATGAGGCACAGTATATTAGGCTGTTCAATAAGGGAAGGGCCTATGTGTTGGATGACAGAGTTGGAATAAGGGGGATTTCCAGGATGGCACCCTGTAACTAGTGGAGTGCTTCAAGAATCAGTGCTGAGACTTCAATTATTTACAATATATATTAGAGATTTGGATGACGAAGGCTCAAAAAGTAGGTGGAAGCCAACTGTTGAAGATGACTCATAGATAGGTTAAGTGAGCAAGTTAAAAACTTGGGAGATAGACTATAAAGTGGGAAAATGAGAGGTTATGCATTTTGGGAAAAATGAAGGAAATGAATATTATTTGAGTGGAGAAAGGCTGCAGAAAGCTACAAGAACAGATGGATTTGGGATTGTCCATTAATCATAAAAAGCTAACATTCAAGTACAGCAGGTAAAGGGATTGTTGGCCTTTACTTCAAAGGAGCTGTAGTATAAAAATAGGGAAATCTTGCTAAAATTACACTTACACAGTTTTCTGACTTTATTTATCTTCTTGAACTTGACCAAAGTTAACCTGTCCTCCTCTACAATTGTATTTTTGCATATTTATTTTGACTACATGTTTGGACACATATAATGGAAGTCAGAATGGATTTTCACAGTTTTAAATATTTCACCTGGCTGGGTTTTAGCTAATTAATCTAAACGTCAGGTAGAAGATACAGAAGCTTGAACACATGCACCAGCAGTTTCAAGAACAGCTTCTTCCCTGCTGTTATTAGACTGATGAATGGGTTCTGTAACTTCAAATAATGCCTAGCACACATCCAGTCTGATGTAACCTGAATGCCTTACTCTGTCCAAGTTCTTTTTTCATCCTATGATCTGTATGTTCTTGCTTACTATGATCTGCCTGTATGGCTCACAAACAGAGCTTTTCACTGTACATAAATACACGTGCCAATAAATCAAATCAAATCAAACCTTCCTGATTGACTTGAGAAACCTGTCTGGCTAACTCTTTATTGCCTGAGCATGACCAGGTAAGTACTCACCAAAGAACATAGACACAGGAGCAAGCTATTCAGCCCATTGAGCCTGTTCCACCACTCAAAAGGATCATGGCTGATCTGTGACCTCACTCCATATGCTTGCCTCTGGCCCTTAGTCCTTAATACGTTTGCTTACAAAACAAAAATCAGTCTTAGATGTTAAATTAACAACTGATGTAGCATCAACTACCAATTGTGGAAGAGAGTTCCAAACCACTCCCACCCTTTGTGTGGAGTTTAATTGATTCAAAACCTTTGTTATAATCAATCAAGGAGGGGAACCATACAATCCCTCCTTAACTGGTCCTAGTAGAGCGAATAACCAACCTAGCCATGGTGAGCACATGACAGTCTTGAGCCTTGAAGGTCTGGGGTTCTGATTTGTAGTTAGTAGCAGTGGGATTGGGAAAATAGCCCTGTCTGAGAAATCTACTTTCCTCTAATTCTGGTCTCTTAAGCATCCCTATTTGTAATCACTTTGTCATTGATGGCTGTGCCATCAAATGTCTGAGCCTTAGACTTTATAATTCCTTCTCTAAATCTTCCTGCATCTCTCCTTCTGTCAGTTTTCAGCAAAGACGGTAAAGCATTTTGTTTTGATCAAGGCGAGGTGATGGCCTATAGTATTATTACTGGACTGTTAATCCAGAGACCCAGATAATGTTTTGGGGACCTAGGTTTGAATCCTGCCATGGCAGATGGTAAAATTTAAATTCAATAAATATCTGAAATTAAAAGTTTAATGATGACTGTGAATCCATTGCTGATTGTTGGAAAAACCCATCTGGTTCACTAACGCCTTTTAGGGAAGGAACCTGCCATCCTATCTGGTCTAGCCTACATGTGACTCCAGACCCACAGCAATATGATTGGTTCTTAACTGTCCATTGAGCAAATAGGAATGGCAATAAATGCTGTCTAGCCTGTGATGCCATCATCAATGAACTTTAAAAAAAGTTTTTTTGAACATTTGCCTAATATCTCTTTACAGGGCCTCTGTTGTTTTTATAATCCTTTGGGGTTTTTCATTCTGTTTCAGACACTATATCAAAATGAGTTCTTGTTGTTATTATCAAGGATTTGCAAGATGAAGCCAAGAGAGTGATTAAGAAGATAGGGGAGAAAGTGAAATACTTTATGCAGAAAAGAATTCACATGCTCACTTCTCTCCAAGAGAAGGAATTCCTTGTTAACATGACATTGGAGTGAGTTGTCTCTGTATTGATGGCATGTGGTTTTGGATCCTAGGATGTCTACTTTATGCAGTATAATGCGGATAAATGTGAAGTTGTCTCCATTGGTAAGAAGAACAGGAAGGCAGATTATTATTTGAATGTTATAAATTGAGAGAAGGGAATGTGCAATGAGACCTGGGTGTCCTCCTCATACACCAGTCACTGAAGGTAAACGTGCAGGTCCAGAAGATGGTTGGTAAGACTGTGGGGTGGCCTGTAGCTAGGTATGTAAGGTGGCTTGAACCTAAACACAGTAAGCGCTTCATACCTGTTTACAAGGTGACAGACAGAAACTACACAAGACTAAGCAGCCTGCCCACGCAGTGAAATACAATGGTAGCATTGAACAGAACTGCTGGAAGGTCAGTATAGGAATGCTTTATGTTCCCATCTGAGACAGTTCTAATAAAAGGATGTCTTAGGACAGATAAATGACCAATTCCAGCTTTATTAATGAAAGGGTGATTGTCCCAGTAAATGAATAACGTCAGGTGCTAGATTAGGTCCTCAAGCAGCTGCAAGGATAACAACTAAAGTTATTTTGTGGTAAATAGTTGACTCTTTGAAGCTACCAACAATATTAAATAGTTTCTAGCTAAAAATGCTCAAATCATAGAAGCTGGTTTCAATAAATAACCAGGATATAATACAAGTCTTAAAAGAAATTTAAGCTTAGATGTAAAGATTAACTAACCTTAGAAGACACCTCGTCTTACGACCCAAACAAGATAGGTTGATCACACCCATAAATTACAAAATGCTGACATTAGAAGTAGTTGTATAACATTACTCATATAATTAACTTTATAACAGAAGTTAACCTTATAGTAATTACTTAAAACTAACTGACTTTATTTTTACATTATGCAATTGGGACAGTGGGAAAATAAAAGGAGTAACTGGATGTGATAAAAGGCAGCACCAAAATGCAATGGGTAATAGAATTTGAGCTGTCCTTGGAGAGAAACAAGCCTGAGAAAGACCCGGAATATCACCATTGAACTTTTGGAAGGTGAATGAATAGGATGCATGGGAATATCCCAAGGCCTAGCAATTACAATGTGTAGTTAGCACCATAAGATCATTGGGACCCTGGGGCTGTCAGTGAAAGTAATGATCACTGATTAGGTGTCCCACAGGATTGGATGTTTGAATTAAGGGGAAGGACGATGACTACGTTGTATTTAATTATTGTAGCACAAAATGTTTAAAACTGCTGCACTTCTTTGTAAAACCAGAGGTTGTGTCATTGATCCATCTTCCAAAGCCAGAGTCAGGGAAGACCCTTTGGTCCTCTCCCTGCATAAGCTGGTTACTGCTTGAATAAACATCTTCCACTTGCCTGAATTTTGCCTGCCTCCTGATTCTTTGTCCTCGGTTGGTAAAAACACTCCTACAAAGACAAATGGTATAATGAAATGTGAGGCTGGACAAACACAGCAGGCCCAGCAGCATCTCAGGAGCACAAAAGCTGACGTTTCGGGCCTAGACCCTTCATCAGAGAGGGGGATGGGGTGAGGGTTCTGGAATAAATAGGGAGAGAGGGGGAGGCGGACCGAAGATGGAGAGTAAAGAAGATAGGCGGAGAGGAGAGTATAGGTGGGGAGGTAGGGAGGGGATAGGTCAGTCCAGGGAAGATGGACAGGTCAAGGAGGTGGGATGAGGTTAGTAGGTAGGAGATGGAGGTGTGGCTTGGGGTGGGAGGAAGGGATGGGTGAGAGGAAGAACAGGTTAGGGAGGCAGAGACAGGTTGGACTGGTTTTGGGATGCAGTGGGTGGAGGGGAAGAGCTGGGCTGGTTGTGTGGTGCAGTGGGGGGAGGGGACGAACTGGGCTGGTTTTGGGATGCGGTGAGGGGAGGGGAGATTTTGAAGCTGGTGAAGTCCACATTGATACCATTGGGCTGCAGGGTTCCCAAGCGGAATATGAGTTGCTGTTCCTGCAACCTTCGGGTAGCATCATTGTGGCACTGTAGGAGGCCCATGATGGACATGTCATCAAAAGAATGGGAGGGGGAGTGGAAATGGTTTGCCACTGGGAGGTGCAGTTGTTTATTGCGAACCGAGTGGAGGTGTTCTGCAAAGCGGTCCCCAAGCCTCCGTTTGGACCGCAACTTTCCCCCCACAGTGATCGAGAATGCCCTTGACCACGTCTCCCGTATTTCCCGCAACACATCCCTCACACCCCGCCCCCGCCACAACCGCCCTAAGAGGATCCCCCTCGTTCTCACACACCACCCTACCAACCTCTGGATGCAACGCATCATCCTCCGACACTTTCGCCATTTACAATCCGACCCCACCACCCAAGACATTTTTCCATCCCCACCCCTGTCTGCTTTCCGGAGAGACCACTCTCTCCGTGACTCCCTTGTTCGCTCCACACTGCCCTCCAACCCCACCACACCCGGCACCTTCCCCTGCAACCGCAGGAAATGCTACACTTGTCCCCACACCTCCTCCCTCACCCCTATCCCAGGCCCCAAGATGACATTCCACATTAAGCAGAGGTTCACCTGCACATCTGCCAATGTGGTATACTGCATCCACTGTACCCGGTGCGGCTTCCTCTACATTGGGGAAACCAAGCGGAGGGTTGGAGACCGCTTTGCAGAACACCTCCGCTCAGTTCGCAACAAACAACTGCACCTCCCAGTCGCAAACCATTTCCACTCCCCCTCCCATTCTCTAGATGACATGTCCATCTTGGGCCTCCTGCACTGCCACAATGATGCCACCCGAAGGTTGCAGGAACAGCAACTCATATTCCGCCTGGGAACCCTGCAGCCTAATGGTATCAATGTGGACTTCACCAGTTTCAAAATCTCCCCTTCCCCTACTGCATCCCTAAACCAGCCCAGTTCGTCCCCTCCCCCCACTGCATCACACAACCAGCCCAGCTCTTCCCCCCAACCCACTGCATCACAAAACCAGTCCAACCTGTCTCTGCCTCCCTAACCGGTTCTTCCTCTCACCCATCCCTTCCTCCCACCCCAAGCCGCACCCCCATCTACCTACTAACCTCATCCCACCTCCTTGACCTGTCCATCTTCCCTGGACTGACCTATCCCCTCCCTACCTCCCCACCTACACCCTCTCCACCTATCTTCTTTACTCTCCATCTTCAGTCCGCCTCCCCCTCTCTCCCTATTTATTCCAGTTCCCTCTCCCCATCCCCCTCTCTGATGAAGGGTCAAGGCCCGAAACGTCAGCTTTTGTGCTCCTGAGATGCTGCTTGGCCTGCTGTGTTCATCCAGCCTCACATTTTATTATTTACAGGCTAATTCCCAGATGGCAGGGCTGATGTTTGAGCATAGGTTGAACTTTTAGGATTACATTCGCTACAGGTCAGAAAAATGGCAGTAGTTTCTGAGAAATGTTTAAAATTCTAACCAAACTAGACAGGGTAGATGCAGGAAATATGATCCTAATGAACAGGTAATCCAGAACTAGGGTCACTGTGTCAGGACATGGAGTAAATCATTTACAAATGGGATGAGAAATTTCCTCCCCCAAAGAATGGTGAACTTGTGGAATTCTCTGCCATATGAAGCAATTGTGTGATTTTAAGAGGCAGTTGTATATAGCACTTGAGGCTAAAGAAATCAAAATATTGTGAGGAAAGGCAGGGACAGGTTATTGAGTTGGATGATTTTACTATCATAATAAATGGCAGAGCAGGTTCGAAGGGCCAGTTGGCCATTTCTCTTCCTAGTTTCTCTGCTTCTATGTTCGACTGCTATCCAGTCATCATCACCTACAATGTCAAGGCCTCACTGGCAAAGTGTGGCATTCCCATTGACACCTGGGAATCACTGGCATAAGACCATCAGAGTGGAAGAGGAGCCTGCAAAAGCCACATTGGACTGTACAGCCACCTGCAGACTCACCCTGTGAGTGGAAGAGAGTCATCCTCGTCTGAGGGGGCCCCCTATGATGACGATGCTCCAGTCATCACCTGAATTGTCACTTTTCCAAAGACAAAAAGCCCCAAATTTAGAATCATAAAGCACAAAACAGGCCATTCAGCCCACCGAGACTAGGCCAGATTTCTGCAGGAGCTACTAAATTGGTATTACTCCCTCACTCTTCGCCCAGATCCTTGCAAAAGTTGTTCCTTCGGAGAAAAGCCGGAATGTCGGCTCTACTCTTTCAAGGAAGATTGATCCAGATCACAATCACTCGCTGCGTAATAGCATTTAAAAAGAAATTTCTCACGATGCTTTTAATTCATATACATTACTTTAAAACGCCTGTCCCTTGAATATTAACCCTCCTGCCAAGGAAATCAATATTCCAGTACAAGTGTTCCTAATGTGTTTCCCCGGGAATCTCGCAATTACAATGCAACCGATGTCGTGCTGAATGGGATTAAATTGAGGTCAATTGACGTTTTTCCCTTGAAAAGTTGGATTGCAGGTTTGCAGCCAAAATGTAAGGTTCCACCGAGATTTGAACTCGGATCGCTGGATTCAGAGTCCAGAGTGCTAACCATTACACCATGGAACCATGCGAATACTTTCGACTTCGCTGCATATCAGCCAGTGAAACTATACACGCACAGGGGAATTCCGGTCTGTTTATAGTTAAAACCAAATGCTCCTGCGGGAGAACGAGATTACGAAGCGTAGAGCTGGATGAACACAGCAGGTCAAGCAGCATCTTAGGAGCAGAGGGTGGTCACTGCAGAATCGAGACCCGAGAATGTCCTGACTGCGCTTCACTCCACCCCTGGAATATCAGCTGATTGAAACAAACTCATGATGAACTGCTGTTAATCACCAGTCACTGATCAAGCATTTATCGAAACTACACCCAAAATACTACTGAGTAATTCTGAGCTGTTTATTAATACACACCAGCATGTGAAATAGAGGTAAGTGTGGAGGAGCCGTCCCCTCTAACCTGTTCCTTAAGTCTATAAGATCTCATTGCTAGTAAGGAAGGGTCCCGACCCGAAACACCGGCCTTCCTGCTTCTTTGATTCTGCCTGGCCGGCTGTTCATCCAGCTCTACACTCTATTGACTCTGAGTCCAGCTTCCGCAATTCTTACTATCTCTGAGAGTAATTCTGAGCTTTTTTTTAATACACACCAACGTGTGAAGCAATGGCAGGCGTAGAGGAGCAGACCATTCTGCCCTCGTGAACCTTTCCCTTAAGTCAATAAGATCTCATTGCTAAAATAAAGAAGGGTCCCGACCCGAAACGTCAGCTTTTGTGCTCCAAGATGCTGCTCGGCCTGCTGTGTTCATCCAGCTCCACACTTAGTTATCTCTCCTGTCACGTCAGCCTTCCTGCTCCTCTGCGGCTGCCTGGCCTGCTGTATTCCTCCAGCAGCTGCAGTTCGAGCTACTGCAAGATCTCGTTGCTGATATGTTTGTGTTTTGAATTTCACGTTCCCATCTATTGCCGGCAAGCTTTCATTTGATTGATTAAGATGTAAATTCCAGAACCTGTTTCAAGTCACTGCCCTGAGATAATTAAAGGTTTAATCAGTGTCTGCCTAACTTTCCAAACTTCACACAGGCAGAGCGGTAGGAATAAACGGAAGGTGACATCTCAGGTCAGACACTGAATTGTAAGTGTGAGGCCTCGTTCGGAGTCTGTCTCAGAGTTTTAACCTGGAATCAAGTTTGTTTTATTCCAAAAGCAGGAATTTGTAAAATGCCTCACTGACTGTTGACTACAAATTGTGTGTGGGGTGAAGTGATTCACCTCAGAGGTTCAGGGGAGTGTGTGTGTGTGTGTGTGCGCGAGACGGTCGGTGTGAGTGTGTGAGAGCGTCTGTATGAGTGTGTGTGAGACAATATAATAAGTAATCCAAAACTGTACAAACTAATTAAGGTAGAGAGATCAGAACAATTTATCGGGGTAATGCTGTCAAAACAGTACAGTGAGGAAGATTTTAAAAATACAGAAGTGGTTAGAGTCACCTGTAGCACAGCATGAATCCAAGATCACAGTTGAGGGTATGGAATTTGGCTATCAGTTTCTGCTCAGTGATTCTGGTTTATCTGAAAGTCCCCTTGGAGGATGCTTACCTGAATATCGGAGGATGAATGTACTTGACTGCCGAAGTGTTCCCCGACTGCAAGAGAACATTCCTGTCTGGTGATTGTTAGGCCGTGTCCATTCATCCATTATTGTAGCGTCTACATGGTCTCATCAATATACAATGCCTCAGGGCATCTTTGCCTACAGATAGACAACATTGGGCGAGCCACATGAGTACCTGCTGCGTACGCAGTGCGCTGGTGTCCCCGTGTTTAATGGTACTCATGGGACTCAGCCATCTCTTATGCTGCAGGTTAAAACTCTGAGACAGATTCTGCACAAGGCCTCACACCTACACTTCAATGTCACCTTTTATTTATTCCAATCGCACTGTCTATGTGAAGTTTGGAAAGTTAGGCAGACGCTAATGAAACCTTTCATTATCTCAGGGCAGTGAATTGAAACAGATTCTGGAACTTGCATCTTAATCGATTGAACCTTGCATCTCCTTTCTGAAAGAGTTCTCCATACCCTGCTTCTGCAGTTTCTAAAATGCAGGAGTGTGAGAATAATTGAAGATTCAACAGGAGGCTGTCAGCCAGCCATTTTAGGTTTGTTCACTCACACTCACAGTTGTATGATCCTTTATTCTCTCTGCTCTTCATCTCTCTGCCAATAAACAATGTGTCTGCGGACTCTCTTTCTGCAGCTGACAAGGGAGCAGCGCTCTGAAAACTTGTGATTTAAAAATAAACCTGTTGGACTATAGCCTGGTGTCTTTTAATTTTGACTTTGCCCACCCTAGGGCAACACTGGCACCTCTACATCATGGTTGTTTCCTTATAAGGGATTAATCATGGGTCATAAAAATGCAGATAATGAGAAGTAAATCAAGTGACCCTGTGAAACTGCTTTGTCATTGATTCGATTTGTAGTAGTCA
This sequence comes from Stegostoma tigrinum, assembly GCF_030684315.1. Taxonomy (NCBI): domain Eukaryota; kingdom Metazoa; phylum Chordata; class Chondrichthyes; order Orectolobiformes; family Stegostomatidae; genus Stegostoma; species Stegostoma tigrinum. The sequence goes on along the minus strand of NC_081377.1, from coordinate 45,028,073 downwards.
CGTGTACCTGAGTACAGTAAAAAGCGTTGTTGTGCAAGCGGTACAGGCAGATTGTAGCAAACAAGGACACAAACAGTCATTCCTCTGTTCCGAGATAATGGGAACTGCAGATGCTGGAGAATCCAAGATAATAAAATGTGAGGCTGGATGAACACAGCAGGCCAAGCAGCATCTCAGGAGCACAAAAGCTGACGTTTCGGGCCTAGACCCTTCATCGGAGAGCCCTCTGATAAAGGGTCTAGGCCCGAAACATCAGCTTGTGTGCTCCTGAGATGCTGCTTGGCCTGCTGTGTTCATCTGGCTCCACACTTCGTTATCTTCTATTCCTCTGTTCCATTCATCTACTGGATCCCCTTGTTATAAAATCTAAAAATTATTTATTTCAAGCTTGCTTACAGTCAAAAGGTAAACTCCCATATCCCTGTGGGGGCTAGGGATTGATTTCCAAAGCTACACAATCCTTTGAGTGAGTGCATTCCTCCTCATGCCAAATGAGGAAGGGTCACCGGATCTGAAAACTTAACTCTGTTTTGTCCTTCACAGATGCTGTCAGACCTGCTGAGCTTTTCCAGCAACTTTGTTTTTGTTCCTGATTTACAGCATCCGCAATCCTTCCAGTTTTTACACATCCTGATGTTGTTCTTTGCAGTTCTATGTTCCCCAGGCGGGGGCAAACGGCCTTGCAGAAACTGCCCTCTGTATGTTTGTGTCCTGTATGGTATATAATTCCATGAGAGGGACTCCCATTCTTCTAAACTCCTCAGAGTACTGGCCCATTCTTCTCAATCACTCTCATCCCAGGAACCAATCTAGTCAGCAACACTCTGCTTGAGCCATTCATCAAAAATGTTGAATGCTTTGCTTCTGGGATTGGATAAAAGTAGAGCTGTTGTGCTCAGATTGAGCATGTCTGCTCAGACCATTCAGTATTAGAGTTGGGATGTCATGTTGAAGTTGTACAACCATTGGTGAGGCCTCTTCTGGAGTACTGTGGGCAGTTCTGATCGCCCAGTTATAAGAAGGCTATTATTAAGCTGGAAAGTGTTCAGAGGAAGTTGCCGGGTATTGAGTTAAAAGGAAAGGCTGGATAGCATGGCACTTTTTTCACTGGAGGGCGGGAGGTTAAGAGGTGACCTTATAGAAGTTTATAAAATCATGAGGAGTATGGATATTGTTAATGGTAGTTGTCTTTTCCCTAGGATAGATGATTTTAAGACTAGAGGCATATCTTTAAGGTGAGAGGAGAGAGAGATTTAGAAAAGACATGAAAGGCAAATTTTTCACGCAGAAGGTGGTTAGCATGTGGAATGAACTTCCTGAGGAAGTGGTGGATATGTGTGCAATTACAACATGTAAAAGACATTTGCATTAGCACATAAATAGGAAAGGTTTGGAAGCATATGGGCCAGGAGCAGGCAGGTGGAACTACTTTAATTTGGGATAATGTTCAGCATGGATTATTTGGACCAAAGAGTCTGTTTCTGTGCTGAAACACTCTATGGCTGTATTTTGCTGAAACTTCTCTTTCGCAGTCTTGTCCATGCCCAGATGGCACTGGGGAGAGAACATTCAGTATCTGTGGACCTCTCATGGACTTCTGTGATCAGTCGGCACTACAGGCTGCAGACTATTGAACTGACACAAGCAACTGCTGATTTGAATTTCTGGATTTCTTTAATTGGACTTGATGAAGTGTAATGGTGCCAAAACTCAGGAAAAGTCAGGACCCTGTCCCATTGCTTCCCATTCCCCCTCCCACCCCCCCACTGGAAGAAATCCTTTAATTATAATCTTTTCTTTTACTGAGCAAGCCGACAATCTATCACTGGTAATGTTCGTGGAACATGTTCTGCCAAACATTGTTGGGAGCCAATATCCAATTCTGCCTCGCATGGGGGGAGAAGCTAACTGCAAGCTTTCCAATAGTTCACTTGGGGGAAGAGCAATTGAAAAGATTCCAGACAGGGACTGAAAGCCAGTCTGTGAAGAAGATGGAGAGTAGACATCGTGGGCAGAATTGTCCCAAGCCCTGAACAATGATGAGTCAGTTGGAAAAATATGGTGAGATTGGATAAATTGGATTATCGACATTAAGATAAGAAAATACTTGCCCAGGAATTCCCTCCCAGATTGCCATTCTGGGTCAACCCACAGCAGGTGAACTGCACTGGTTCAAGAAGGCAGCTCACCACCACCTTCTCAAGGGCAACTAGGGATGGGCAATAAAATGGGCAGCGACCCTGATATTCTAAAAGTGAATAAATAAAAATAAAACATGCATGCTAACTTCCTGAAATAAAACAAAGAACCATAGATGTTGGAAATCTGAAATGAAAACAGAAATTGTGAGAGAAATTCAGCAGGTCTGGTAGTATCTATGGAGAGAAAACAGAATTAACATTTCAGGTCCCATGACTGTTCTTTAGAACTGAATGCCTTGAGCAGATCTTCAGTGCTTTCTGATGAAGGGTCTAGGCCTGAAACATCAGCTTTCCTGCTCCTAAGATGCTGCTCGGCCTCCTGTGTTCGTCCATCTCCACACCTTGTTATCTCTATCTTCAGCACTGTTTGCTGTTTTTGGGCTGCAGCTGAATGGTTTTACAACAGTTTGCATCATTGATGAGACAATATAATGTTGTTCGTACAACTTCTGAGTATCTAAGATTGGAATTTGTTGACACAATGAAGTGTACTCTTGGGATCCAGAAATAAGAGATGGCATTTGTTGAGCTTACATGACAAAGGTGGGGTAACACCTGATGCACTGCAAGTAAACCCAACAGATGGAGTTAGTTTCAACCATCTCCTACTGAGGAATAACCATCCTCAGAAAGGAAGACAAAAGATTGTTTACAAGAATGAGGAGTTAGATTATGAGGAGAGTTATACACTGAGGCCTGTTTCCTCTAGAATTTAGAAGATTATTGGGGTAATCTGATCAAAGCCTTCAAGATATTAATGAGATAACCTATTTCCACTGGTTGGGGAATGTAGAACTAGGAGCATAGCCTGAGAATTAGGGCCAGGCCATTCAGGAGAGATGTTGGGAAGCACTTCGACACATAAAGGATGGGAGAGGTTTGGTACTCTCTTCCACAAAAGGCAGTGGATGCTGGGTGAATTACTAATATTAAATCTTAGAGAGTTTCTTTTCCTTAAGCAAAGATATTAAGAATGTGGGCCAAAGGCAGGTTTATGGAGTTAGACCACTGATCAGCCAGAATCTCACTGAAGAGTGGAACAGGTCAAAAGGTTAAATGGCCTACTCCTGTTTCTATGTTGCTAAGTTGAAAGAATTGGTTTGTTGCGCAGTATTGGCCTGGCTTCAGTGGTATATTCCTCTGAGATGCAGTTTAACAATAACATCACATCAGAGACAGAAGGATGTACCTGTGCTAACAACATTCAGGAGAACATACATGAGATAGGAAATTTCTGAGCAGCCATCACTGCTTGTTAAGCATTTCTAAAACTGGGCTTAATACATTCTACTTGATTCATAAATCTTGGTTGTTCTAGGTTAAGCATGTGGAGGACCCCATTTTTGAACTTGAGTTTTTGTGGAAAAACATTTCAAATCTCACTTTATCTTTAAACTTACACCAACCTGTCCGTCAATTTCCTGACTATTCAACTGGGCCATCACAAACTGCGCCTGTTTCAATTTTCTAGTTGGAGTAACTGCTACATTCTCTCAGTGTTCCAGGCTGACGCTGGAGTAGGTGAAGGGGAAAATAAAAACTCATGTTTTTCATTGCTCAGCAGATGCTGCCTGGCCTTCAGTGCTTTCTATTTTCATTTTTGATTTCCAGGATTTGCAGTACTTTCTTTGTATTACTCAGGAACATGAGCCTGGTTTTCAGTTTCGAGCTACCCAGTAATCACAGAGGATTAATGTTCCACACAACAGCTCTGCTCATATTTCTAGATGGAGAGCTTACAGTATTGCCCCATCCACCTCCCAGCCTCAGAACGAGACCCTGAAGGAAAAGGTGGATCCTGTCACATTGCTCCCTGAGTAGACATCAAAGTTATTTGGCAGAATGCCTCATCACCAGAACTTTCCAACTTTGCTGGTGGTGAGTAGGGCACTACCTGTGAGATCCTGTACAAACACTTGGTCAGTCTGCACACTGCCCTTGAAGCAGCTGCTGGGAGAGGTGGGGGGGGGGGGGAGCGCAGGAGCTCTGATGTGGGGAATTGAGACTGTCACACATAACCTTCTGGAATATGTCTTTGCAAAAGACATGTGGAGAGAGATGTGATAATGGGAACTGCAGATACTGGAGAATCCAAAATAACAAAGTGTGGAGCTGGATGAACTCAGCAGGCCAAGCAGCATCTCAGGAGCACAAAAGCTGACGTTTCGGGCCTAGACCCTTCATCAGAGAGCATGAAGAGACCCTCTCTGATGAAGGGTCTAGGTCCGAAATGTCAGCTTTTGTGCTCCTGAGATGCTGCTTGGCCTGCTGTGTTCATCCAGCTCCACACTTTGTTATCTTGGAGAGAGATGTGGTGGTTTTTGTGGAGGTTCATCCAGAGCTTCTCCATGACAAGGGATTCTGTGCTCAATGGGCTGTTCCCTGGCATACATGCCAAGACAAATATCAACAGCACCTGGATGACTATCAAGTCAGTGAAAGACACTCTTTGGTCTGCCAGACACTTGTTGGTCTTCCAAAACAAGGAGCTGACCGCAACCGAGTGTTGCAGACTGGCACATTCCAAGGTCCAGGAAGTACATGCTGAGGGACACACTAAAGCTTGGGCAGCTGCTGCCAAGCCACAGTAGGGAAAGACCACTGCCTGAGGTTTCCCTGCTGAAGATAAATGGGGGTCCATTCTGTTATCAGACCCTGCTAGTGCCTCAAATGAATGCAAATGCAATCTTGTATATGTAAGACAGGTCTGTATTTGGACAGAGTGAAGCTCCAATGTTTGTTGGGTTCCTTGATATGCTACTGTATGAAACCAAACTGCATTTGTGACAATGTGTATGTACATAAGATATTTTTATAAAAATTATATTTTTGAATTTAAAACAAAAATCAGCAACAAACCAACAGATGAAAGGCAAGTCTATCCCTGCCTATAAACGCATAGCTTGTGGCTATAATAAGTGAGATTTCTGCTCCTCAGTCATGGGATGTTCTGTCCTTTAGATTGGCCAGCAACTCCAGGGAGGAGGCTGAATGGGAGCCCAAGCCCCGAAGATCAGGGGTTTTCTGAAATACGCAAGGGGGCAGCTGCAGCAAAGGTTATGTGCTCTCTGTTCATTTGGGCAAGGGTGAGAGGTGGCCACCTGGCCTGAGAAAAAGGACATCACCAGAGAGTAACACCCCATTTTCATAGATACGTACAGCATGAAAAACAGACCCTATGGTCCATCTATCCATGCTATGCTATCCTAAATTGATCTAGCCCAAATCTGTCTTAAACCCTTCCTATTCATGTACCCATCCAGGTGCCATTTAAGAATTATAAAAACAGATTCCCACCTGACTGTTGATGCTAGCCATGTTATGATGTAGGCAGCTTAATATGGGGCAGTGTTGAGCTTTTAACCAGCTCCATTGACCTTAACTAGTTATTACCTTTGGTGGAGTTGACTGCCAACTTCTGCACAACCCCATCCCATACCCACAGGGATGGAGTGAGAAGCTGGTGGGTACCACGCACCACCCCACCCCAGCCAAAACAAACAAACAAAAAAAACCCCCCAATAATACAAATATACTAACATATGTACTCTGGCCAGCTGATTTTTTTTTTTTAAAAAAGAAATGCATGGTTTCCAAAAACCATGGGAGCAGGGTGGAAGGAGGTCATGTTCAGCTCAAAGTACAGGGCACAAAGTACTAAAATCAATAACAGTACAATCGATTAAATATATATTTAGTTTATTCAGAACAAAGACTGAATTCTGTCACAAACTGCTTGCATTTCATATCTTCAATTGGAATTAAGTGTTAATGAATTTCACAAAACACATTTATGTTATCAAAGTATGAGGAAAAAAAAAATGGTACTAAAAGCTTGGTCAAAGAGATAGGTTTTACAGAGTGTCCTGAAGGAGAGGTGTCAAGAGGGAAATATAGAATTTATGGGGTAATTGGGCTAATAGTACAGGGGATGCTTCAAATCAGAGATATATATAAAGGAAGTCAGAACTGAAATACACACTGCCACAAAAAAAGGAAAAAAATGATAAAGTGCAATTCTTTGTGTATTTTATAGATATTTCCTTTTCTATAAATAACATTTCTCTCCTGATTGAGCAAATATATTTGCTCAGTTATTCAAACAAGAATAAAGTGCTTGAGATTACAAATACAAAAAATATTCAATTATAGCATTGTTTACAGCACAGAAAGATGCCATTCAGTCCATCAAGTCTATGCCAATTCTCTGTCAAAGGGTGATCCAGTCAGTTGCACACTGTCAGAACAGCCCTACAAAAATTTATTTCCATCAAGACCCCATCCAAACTTCCATTTGCCTTCCCTAATATCCACTGGACATTAACCGTGCACAAAGTTCCCCAGACCTCCATGCTGCAGCTTGATGTAGTCTTTCCCATTTAAATGGGATGCAGCTCCTCTAATCTTCGTGCCAAAGTGGGTAAGCACAATGTCCCCCATTATATTCCATCTGCCAAGTTTTTGCCCACTTAATTTGCTTATATGCCTCTATAGATTCTTTGTTATCCCTGATAGTTGCCATCTCACCTATGTTTGTCTCATCTGCAAACTTGGCAACATTCACTTCCTTAAAGTCATTAATATTTTACTGTGTAATTGAAATCAAAAATCATCCTCACATTCCTCAACTGCATGTCTTACCCAATATCAGATTGGTTCTCCCTGATCACACACATCTCGGACCATCACTCTTGGATGGAACATTTTTTTTGTTTCTTACCCAAACCCAGTCACATACCAGTCTGTCAAATCTTGTGTCCCAAAGGGGTTGATACCCTAGGTTCCCCAAGCTTGTAGATCACAGAATCCCTAAGGTATGGAAACAGGGCATTCCACTGACTGCCTAAACAGCATCCCACCCCAACCCAGCCCCCTACCCTATGTTTCTCATAGCTAGCTAACACACCTAACCTGCATATCCCTGGGATTTAAGAAGCAATATAGCATGGCCAATCCACCTAACTTGCACACCTTTGGTGATTGTGGAGGGAAACTATGGCACCCAATGGACACTCACACAGACGTAGGGAGAATATGCAAACTCCACACAGTCACCCAAGTGTGGAATCAAACCTCAATTCCCAGTACTGAGAGCATGGAGTGCTAACCACCGAGCTACCATGCCACCTGTTACTGAAAACCCCACATTTCCAGAACTGTTGGCATCTGATTAGCAACTGTTTGGAAAAGTTAAAATGACGTTCAACATGTAGACAAGGCAGAAGTATGCAGGAATTCCATTTATCTTCAGAACTGTTTCAGCAAGGCAGACACTTTACACATTCCTGAATGATCCATCACATCCTGTAGCAGAAATACTGTTTTTGCTTTTGATTTGAGACGGCAAGTGTTTATAGGATACAATTGTCACAAGAATTAAAATAATTATGAATTCAGCAAAAAGGAGAGAGATTGCAAGTGACCATCGATTTCTTGTATAAACTTCAGCAGTTTTCGTTTCTGCAAAGAAATGGAAAATGACCATTGAACTTTGTAGCAGTAGTTTCAGTACATTTTTAAAAAAAATACAAACTACCAGAACAAATTAACCATATGTATGCATTTAGTTTAAGGTAATTTTGTTCTGACAAAAAAAGTTGAAAGACTAAAAACAGGAACAAATTCAATTGCATTAACACAGCACTTAAGTGTTGAAAAAACATCCCAAGCCACTTCAGATTGTGAGTTGAACCAAAAAGGTATTTTTCATTTATGGTGGTTCTCATGATTTAAAGCACTTTATAGCTAATGAAGTGCTATCGACGCTTGGTGACTTGTAATTTAGTAAATTCAGTTACCAATGTGCACATAGCAAGCTCCCACAAATATGATTAGATGATGACAACTAGATAATTAGTTTTTCTTAAAAATGTTGTTTGAAGGATAACAACCAGCAGCACTTTGGGAATAACTTCCCCAGATCTACTTCACGAGTGCGCCATGGGATCTTTCACACCTGTAGGTGAAAACAGGCTTAAAAAGGGGCTTTAGCTTAATATCTCATCCAAAAGACAACGTTTGACAATTCTGCTCTGAGTATGGCACTGGGCTATCAAGATTTACTGCTCCAATTTTTTTTTGAGTGGATTTGAATCACAACCGTCTATCACAGAAGCATGACTGACATCTGCAAAGAACTATTAGGGTGCATTGGAAAAGACTCACTGAAAGACATTTGTTTAAAGAGTATTAAAGAGAGGGGGAAATGGAGTGGAGATAACAGGTAGACCTAGACGGAATTCCACTAACAATGGGCATGAGGAATTCATGGGCTGCCAGAATCAGGAGCAAAGCAGAGGAATGGAGGGACTTAAAACAAGGATGAAAGTTTTAAATTGGAAGTGCTGGGTTGACCAGAAACAAGTGAGCAAGTAAGGGAGAGATAAGAACATGTCATGAATCACTAACTACAGAGTATTAAAAGGAAGCTTGACATAAATGAGGAGTGCACTTGGGCTTTGTCAGAAACCAAAAAAATGCAATTCAATTTATGAGCGGCTACAAACTGAGTGAAGAATATTAATAAACCAAGAATTGTAAGGCAAAAACTAAAAACTATGCAGCTGTTTAAACTGCTTGAACAGAAAGTGATATGGTACAAAAATATCTTTCTGAAATAGAATTGAAACTGGATGTTTGTTTCTCTGTAAACCCAGGGTGGCTTCAGCATCTAAGAATTGAAATATCCCCTGCCAGCACTAACCACCTGAACTCAGTAGAAAAACCCAGGTGGCTTCCTTTCATAGGCTCAGTTAATGAGACATAGAAGACCCCATCTACTAGAGCACTCCTATCTCAATCCTACATCTGCAACAATGGCCTGAAAAAAGGAGCAAACAGATTGTCAGCAGAATCATTTTTAGCTCCTATTTATCTCTGATAAAGAGCCCAGAGGAGGACAGATGTCCAGCTCAAGGTATTCTTTACTTTAATGTCGAGCAGTCAAGATGTAGGTGTTTGGTATTATATTACAAAAACATTTGGGAGGTTGGGAGTACGAACCACGTAGGATACAAGGTTAACTTACCTACAGAAAGGCCAAATGTTCGAGAAAATAATTGGTGTAGTACATTATTCATTAACTTAAAGGTATAATTCAAACTTCTATTGGAATCAGTAATTTCCAGAATACTGCACAATGAGTATAAGCCATTGTCACTTTGTTGGTAATAAGTCTCAGACTGAGCAGAAATATCCTCATTGTCTTCATTGTACCAAGACACATATGCCTTGGGATAACCTTGAGATTCAAATCTGAAAACTGTCCCAGATGGTCTTAGTTGGATGTATAAGTCAGGTTCTTTGTAATATGCTGGAGAATAAAAACAAACAAATCAATTGAAGTTAAGAAATAAACTAGACAACAAACAAAGAATTGTGTTAATAACTGGAATTAAACAATGCAATTAAAACTTTAAAAATGTTCAACGTTGTTAATTCCAAGTATAAACATACCAAGGGGCAGTGATCGCTGCTACAGTGGTCATTTTGGAAAGCTATTTAATTTATAACAAATGTAGCTGAAAGTGGAAATCCTACAACATTCAGCTAGCAGCTGTCGAACCAAGAATTATGAAAGGAGTGTAAAATGCTGACCAGTTATTAACAGGTCAGTGAAGGGCATCAACAAACATGAGTGAATTAGGGATGGAGTAGGGCACCCTGCCCCTGAATGGACTGACCATTCAATTAGGTCATGGCTGATCCAATTGCAGCCTCATCTCCATCATTCTTGCCCATGCTGAACCTTTCACCACAAACATGATCATTAAAGTTATTTATACAACTGCTGATTTCATTGTGTCTTGCACCTGCACACAGACAACCTCGGTGCTCAACCAGTAACAATTTAAAGAGATGAGCAGCTCAAAAAAAAAACAACTTTGGATTTCACCGCTTCTCCAGAGTGTCTCTGGATTAGCGCCTTCCTTCCCAGAATTGAAAGCTTCTGGACTGATTTCTGGCTCAAAGTAATCTGTAAGTGGGGAAACGTAATTGAGTTTTAGCAAATAGGATCTGATCACTAAATCCACAAGATTTACAAGACTATTGAAGCACATACTTCATCTCTGCCTCCTGCCTTTTGTCTCTTCTCCATACCCACTTGCCCCTGGAGAAGAAGTTCAACTTGTTGCTGGCGTAACATGCTCTGGTATCAGCTCAAATCATCATCATTGTTCAGCTTTATGCTGAATTCTTTATTGTCAGTGGGTTTATCATTTATGAGGAGGTCACATTTCAGCTGGATCCTGGAGATATCCAAATACAATTAGCTTGTGAAACAGCCAACAGGCATGGCCATCCACACTGAGATGGGAGGTCGTCAGGAATAGAGAGAAGAGTTAGACCAGAGTTTGGGTCATCTTCCTGGAATGTAGGGTATGCCTTAGACACAGACCCACTTGGCCATCTGGAAAGGCTACGAAGTAGGATTTTAATTTACAACTTCAAGGAACTAAAATAAACACAGAAATAAGTACCTGCAAACATTAGGGACATAGTGCCCCAGCCACTTCCTACAGTGTCACTAACAAAGCACTTGTATTGTCCAGCATCCTCTGGTTTCACTTGGCTCAGTTTCAGTGAAGCATTCCCTCGCTTTAATTCTTCCATGAATAAGCTTGTTCTCCCTGAATACTGGGAGCTCTGGTGACTCAGTTGCTCCTTTCCATAATAATAGCTGTACACAACTTCCTCAGTCTCAACACGTTGCCAACTGATGACCAATTGTTGTAGTGATGAAGATCCATGCTGAACAGTAAAGCTACATCTTAGCACAACGTACTGGCCATAGACAGCAGTGACCAGTGTGTCTGGGGCATGGACATTAAACTCCACTGTGAATGAAGAGGAATAGATTAGTAATAGCATGCTTTCAAGATCTTCTTAAAACTCATGGTCAAGTATTTATTTTGATGGATTGTTATCTTTATATAATCATAAATAAGTCACCTAGCAAGAAAATATGTTGGTAGGAAAACTTCCAGTCATTATCTGCAACTTCAATATCTTGAAGAGATGGAGGGACATATTGAGCAGGGTTTGCGAGGGGGATGAAGGGAAATAGATTCAGGAGCAGTCCCTGCCCCTAGACATGGTGCCCCTGACTCCAGATTGGCCCATTCGAAGGGGAGCATGGGCAGTGACTGACAACTGAGCAAAGACCCGGCCAACATGCGGGGTAAGCTCCACTTCACCAGCCCCTGCCCTATTTACCCCTTCACTGCCAGCTGAAGTCACAGTGCACTTCAGAGCATGTGTGGGAGCTGACTTGGCATCCTGAACAATCAGTCTGATGGTTAAAACTTTAAAAATTAAAACACAGAGGCAAGGGAGGATAATAGAGGATAACCTCTATTTGCTTCAGCCATACTTTACTGGATATCCAAAGCTGAAAGTCAATAAAATGTATAAGCCTTAATGCAATACCCATATTTGTTCTAATACCACTGGGGGAAATCCCAAGAGCTGTTTAAATGCCTGGTAAAAAGGACACTGGGAAGCACAGCTGCTTGAACACTGACTTCAGTTCTGGGGTATACTTTATGAATTCAACCCAAGGTGAGAGAATGAGAGTCTCCTTTGTAAAGGCATTATTGGAACAGCTTGGAGCACCTCACTCCAGTTCCCACTGGGCATGGGAACTGAACATAAAATTGTCCCTAAATTGGCAATTCACTCAAAAGCCCATAAAATGACTGAGGTTATTGCAAGAGGGACAAATCAGTCATTCAGGAGTGAAGGTTTGAGATTAGGCTGGAGATCCATCACCAGAGCAACAACTTACTTGTGAAGCTGGTTGTACACCAAAGTGTTCTATACTGATTGCATTGAAATGGAAGACTTTATATAGTCTAGAAAGTCAGCATGTCAGGAATTTTTCCATAGGCACTGCTTCACTTCCAAAGATGCTGACTGACCTGAGTTCTTTTCTTTCCCCACCCCGGCCTCAGTTCTGCCTTATTTCAGATTTTTCACATCTAGGGTACTTTCCCTTTATGCTTAACAGGGAAAAAAAGGTACTTCAAAACACCCCCTCAAAATACAAAATTGACAAAGAAACTGCCTCCAACTTAAATTAGAAATGTAAAAGAAACAATGGGGTCAATACAGATACTTTTCCTGTAATATTTTGGTATTTTTCAGTTTCATGTCTTTTCTGTTCATGCAAAAACTCCCACAAATTTTATAAATTAAACATATTATTTTGATGGTTTGCCAAGAGATGTAGAGGACACTAAATTGCATTGATTATTTATTAAAATAAAAGAAGAAAACCAGTTTGATTGAAGATCTTACCAACAGCTGAACTGTATCCAATTGTCAGAAAAATACCAAGCAGAGTTCTCAAAATACTTTGATCACTTCTCATAATACGCTTTGATCTCCTTCTCCCAGAATCTGCTGAAACATATGATCAATATTAGTGGAAACTCACTTATTACAACAAGACAATTTGACTGCCACTGGACTTTATTTCCACACCTGCTTTCTTGGAGGTGGTTCCAGTCAATTATCATCGACAGTGGTTTGACAGATAACTTGAAGTTAATCAGTTTCAAATACTCCTTGATCACAGTGGGAAAGACAGTATCTGTGGAGAGACAGCAAGGCAATGTTTCAGTCTGGATGACTCAGATGAAGAGGAGTCATCTAGATTCAAAAACTTTAACTTGCTCTCTCTCCAGGGATACAGCCTGACCTGTGGTGATCGCCAGCATTTTTTTGTTTTCTGTTCAGATCCCAGTATCTGCAGTAATTCACTCCTTCAAATATTTCTTGGACTTGCCCAATAATGTCCCGATCAATTAATTTGGATAGAAGTGACTAAAAACAACAACTACAACCTCTGGAGCTTGACTTGTCAGAGAAGATGCAGGTACGAAAGCCTTGTGTATCACAGGTCCATGTTAAATCACAATCCCCAAACCAGTGCGACATGTAGTCAATACCTACCCTTTTGGAATTTCTGGTCCTGACATGTAATGACTAATGTTACTTTACAAAATACCAACAGTTTCTATGTCCATTACTGTGAATTTACTCATTAACTTTCAGAACAGAACACAGCAGACATTGAGATATTTAAAAGAGGCTTCGCAGTGGGGTTAAATTTGTATCAGAGACAGTAGAAACTGCAGGTGCTGGACCATTGAGCTTTTAAGTCCTTGAAAAACACCCATGACCGACCACTACAGGAGAAATTGTGACTTTGTGCCATAATGTCCTCCAAGTGCCTGAGTTAATGAGAACCAGTGCTTGGTTCAAGGATTGCTTTGTTTCTGCTTATTCTGACTGCCTTGACTTGATACTGAATTTAAAAATAAACACAGCCATTGGTCAAGTGATAGTTTTCATTCAGGTCTTTATTTCATGGCAGCAGAATGTCACCAGTATTCTCAATGCCAGCCATACTTGCTAGTGATCAACCCCTTTGTTTTCAGAAAACGCTCACATACTGTGGCAAGTGCCATTCATGCCACACAAATGTTGGCATGTGACCATTTCCACTAAGAGACCATCTAACCACCACCTCTTGAGACTCAATAGTGTTACCATCGCTAATGCCAGACTATCAACACCTTGGGGGGGGGGGGGTTACCATTGACCAGAAACTCAAGTTAACTAGTCACATATATACAGTGACAACAAGAGCAGGTCAGAGGCCAGGAATGCTGTGGGGAGTAACTCACCACTGACTCCCCAGAGACTGTCTATCATCAACAAGGCACTAGTCAGGAGTGGGATGGAATGCTCCCCAGTTGCCTGAATGTTGTTGGAGCTGCACCCACTCAAGAAGCTTGACACTGTCCAGGATAACACCCACTTGATTGGTATCACACACACACAGACACAGACACACGCATCCACCACACAGTGCACACTGTTGCTGAGCTTATCTACAAAGATGCACCACAGAAATTCACCAAAAATCCTTCAACAATATCTTCCAAACCCATGACCATTCCCATCTAGAAAGGCAGATGAGCTCCAGCCATTCAAGAAGGCAGCTCAACTCCATCTTCAAGGGCAACTAGGAACCGGCATTATTGCTGGTCCCACCAGTGACACACATCTCACGTGGGAATGTGCCAAAATGTTAGTCATGCTGGCACATCAAGGTGGAATTTATCATGACTCATCGCCATATGGTGTATTAGAGAGTCCACTGCGTGGAGAGTCACATGAAACAACCACGAAACCCAGTGGGTCACTCCCCGAAACAACGTGTCACCCTGGGTTCAGTGCCATTCCCGGGACAGCCAGCATTCCCCTCTCTAGTCAATCCTTGCCGCAAAATAAAACAGACAGGGATAGGTTTGGCATCACCAGGACCGGGCCCCATTGCCCCCCCACTCTTTCCCAGCTCTCCCCTCCCCGCCACCCCCGGCAGCAGCTCTTCCTAAACTCTACCCGCAGCAAGTTCCCAACCCGGGGAGTATCTGCAGTCCCGATCCGGTCACGGCAGCACCCCGACCACGGTCTTACCTCTCGCCCCCACCGCCTGAGCTCCGCCACTCCACCGTGTTTCCCCTTTTACGCCAAGAAGTGCCTTCACACGGAGTGAAGTTGACACTAATGCTCCAGCGCTGTTTATACCAGCAGTGACGACGTGATATGGGCGGGAATGGAATATGCCTAAACAAGTGCTGATGTCATGGTTTCAATAAGAAAAACAAGCGGAATGTTATTCATATATTATCTATATTTGTTTTAGAGATAAAACAAAATAAAACTGCAGAAGCTGGAATCCAGATGGACCAACATCAGGCTGTAGGATAACAAAGTGTGGAGCTGGATGAAGACAGCAGGACAAGCAGCATCTCAAGAGCACAAATGCTGACGGTTCGGGCCCAGACCCTTCATCAGAGAGGGGGATGGGGAGAGGGTTCTGGAATAAATAGGGAGAGAGGGGGAGGCGGACTGATGATGGATGGAGAAGAAGATAGGTGGAGAGGAAAGTATAGGTGGGGAGGAGGGGAGGGGGAGGGGATAGGTCAGTCCAGTCCAGTCCAGTCCAGGGAGGACAGACAAGTCAAGGGGGCGGAATGAGGTTAGTAGGTGGGAAATGGAGGTGCAGCTTGAGGTGGGAGGAGGGATAGGTGAGAGGAAGAACAATTTAGACAGGCGGGGACGAGCTGGGCTGGTTTTGGGAAGCAGTGGGGTGGAAGGGAGATTTTGAAGCTGGTGAAGTCCACATTGATACCATTGGGCTGCAGGGTTCCCAGGCGGAATATGAGTTGCTGTTCCTGCAACCTTCGGGTGGCATCATTGTGGCACTGCAGGAGGCCCATGATGGACATGTCATCTAAAGAATGGGAGGGGGAGTTAAAATGGCTGGCAACTGGGAGGTGCAGTTGTTTGTTGCGAACCGAGCTGAGGTGTTCTGCAAAGCGGTCCCCAAGCCTCTGCTTGGTTTCCCCAATGTAGAGAAAGCCACACCGGGTGCAGTGGATACAGTATACTACATTGGCAGATGTGCAGGTGAACATCTGCTTAACATGGAAAGTCATCTTGGGACCTGGAATGGGGGTGAGGGAAGAGGTGTGGGGGCAAGTGTAGCACTTCCTGCGGTTGCAGGGGAAGGTGCCAGGTGTGGTGGGTTTGGAGGGCAGTGTGGAGCGGACAAGGGAGTCACAGACAGAGTGGTCTCTCCGGAACGCAGACCAGGGTGGGGATGGAAAAATGATTTGGGTGGTGGGGTTGGATTGTAGCTGGCGGAAGTGTCGGAGGATGATGCGTTGTATCCGTAGGTTGGCGGGGTGGTATGTGAGGACGAGGGGGATTCCTCCCACTTCCTACAGACAACGGGGGTGGCCATGGGTACCTGCAGCACCTCCTCTTGCTTCCAAGAGGAGCTCGAACAGTTCATCCACTTCACCAACACCTTCCACCCAAACTTCAAGTTCACCTGGGCCATCTCCAACACATCCCTCACCTTTCTGGACCTCTCTGTCTCCATCTCAGGCAACCAGCTAGAAACTGATGTCCCCTTCAAGCCCACCGACTCCCACAGCTACCTAGAATACACCTCCTTCCACCCACCCCCCCTGCAAAAATTCCATCCCCTATTCCCAATTCCTTTGCCTCTGCCGCATCTGCTCCCAGGATGAGGCATTCCACTCCCGCACATCCTAGATGTCCACGTTCTTCAAGGACCGCAATGTCCATCAAGGGCCTCCTGCAGTGCCACAATGATGCCACCCGAAGGTTGCAGGAACAGCAACTCATATTCCGCTTGGGAACCCTGCAGCCCAATAGCATCAATGTGGACTTCATAAGCTTCAAAATCTCCCCCTCCCCCACTGCATCCCAAAACCAGCCCAGCTCGTTCCCTCCCCCCATTGCATCACCAAACCAGCCCAGATTGTCCACGCCTCCCTAACCTGTTCTTCCTTTCACCTATCCCCTCCTCCCACCTCAAGCCGCACCTCCATTTCCTACCTACTAACCTCATCCCGCCTCCTTGAACTGTCCGTCCTCCCTGGACTGACTTATCCCCTCCCCACCTCCCCAACTATACTCTCCTCTCCACCTATCTTCTCCTCTATCCATCTTCGGTCCGCCTCCCGCGCTCTCCCTATTTATTTCAGAGCCATCTCTCCATCCCCCTTTTCTGATGAAAGGTCTGGCCCCGAAACGTCAGCTTTTGTTCTCCTAAGATGCTGCTGGGCCTGCTGTGTTCATCCAGCTTCACACTTTATTATCTTGGATTCTCCAGCACCTGCAGTTCCCATTATCTCTGAGGATGTAGGAACACAGCAAGGCAGGCAGGATGTGAGGAAGAGAGGTAACACAGTGTGGAGCTGGATGAAGACAGCAGACCAGGCAGCATCAGAAGAGCAGGAAGGCTGATGTTTTGAAATGGGAGCGGGGAAGGGGCACAGAAATAAATAGAGAGGGGGTGCAGTGAAAGAAGGTGGATAGTGGAGTGGATAGGTGGGAGATAAGACGGACAGGTCAAGGAGGCAGAGATGAAGCTAGTAAAGGTGAGCGTAGGTAAGAAGTTGGGATCGGGATGGGTTAGTAAGGAGGGAGGAGTAGATGGGTGGGAGAGAAGACAGACAGGTCAAGGAGGCGGGGATGAGAGGGGTGGCTGGTCTAGGGATGAGGTCAGGGGTGGGGAGATTTTGAAGTTAGTAAAGTCTGTTGAGACCATTGGGCTGTAGGCTCCTACGGCAGAATATGAGGTGCTGTTCCTCCAGTTTCCGGGTGGCATCGTTGTGACACTGGACGAGGCGCAGGATGGACATGTCGTCCAAGGAGTAGGGGGAGGTGGGTTGATTTGGTTCGCAACTGGGAGGTGTTCTTGTTGGTATTCTGTCTGTTTGGGGAAGGTCACTGAATGACACTTATTTTGACGGGAATGTTACCTGCACCTTGTCAGCCCAAGCCTGGACATCGACCAGGTCTCGTTGCATTTGAACATGGACTACTTCAGTGTCTGAGGAGTTGTGAATGGTACTGAACATTGTGTATTCAACAGCAACATCTGCACTTCTGACCTTATGATGGAGGGAAGGTCATTGATGAAGTAGCTGAAGATGGTTGGGCCTAGAACACCACCCAGAGGAAGTTAGGCAGAAATGTCCTGGAGCTGAGACAACAGGCCTTTAGCAACTAGAGCCATCTTTCTCTGTGCCAGGGTATGAAGAAACTAGTAGAGAGTTTTCCATCTGATTCCCACGGAGTTCCAATGAGCTCCTTGGTACTGCACTTGGTCATTTGGTGACTTGATGTTGAGTATGGTCACTCTCAGCTCAGCTCTTGAGTCAGTCAGTTTCAGGTGAGTAACGTTTTATCATAATTGGGAAGGGTCAGAGTTTTCAGTGTTTAACTAATACAGAATTGACCATTGATCAATATAAATCCACCAATGAAAATAATCAGAATCTCAAATCCAAAACTAAAATTGTGGTTTACTGGACAGCAGTGATATTCATATTTAAGTCCAGACCCTTCTGCCTATCAGGTCTATGTAATGGACTTGAAACATTTGCTCTGTTTCTCTCTACACAGATGCTGCCAGACCTGTTGACTTCCTCCTAGTCTATCTCCATACTTCCACGCTCAACCTTTTGCATTCGTCTCAGAAACAGAAATATGGTTCCCCTTTCAACACCTTTCACCCCACTAGGCTCCATATTCAACACAATATCCTTCACTCTTTCCACTACTTCCAGGGTGATAGTATTTCATTTCCTTCCTAATGTTTAATTTCTTTCGTCCCCTTGTCCCTCCCATTCTCTTCAGCTTCCTGCAACCCTCCACCCTCATGACCTTAAGAACCCTTGCCCCCACATCCTGGCTCCTCTGTCGTTGATGTTTAGAATCCAGAAGAAGAGAATAACCTTGGTGAATGAGGCACTCATTTCAAATGGAGGACCAGTGTGACCAGTGCGATCATTTCAACTGTTCCTTTTTAATTCCCTGTCTTTACTAATCTGTCAGTTTGTGACTGATTTAACAAAGTTTTAAGAAGTTCTGTTTTATATGGAAAACTGGGGCATGTGATCAGTACAAACACTTGCCTCATTCCATCTGACAAACCTAAATAAAAGCCAGTGCCTGCTACCCAGAATTGCCCTGATACCTCAGGGTGTAAAATGTGTATTTTTCGGAGAAAGCAATCTAACCCGGAACGAACATCAAGTTGCTACGGAAAAGGATGGGCATTACGCCAGAAACAATGAAACCTTCAGATTTATGATCTGCAAAGTGAACAGTAAACTTTGACAAATCAGCAGCTGAATAACGGCAAACTGCTTCAGGCCCACTGCCCCCTCCGTGGACTGTCGTAGGCATGTTGTCGAGGTGCTGGTGTTGGACTAGGGTGGACAAAATCAAAAATCGTGTAATTTCTGACTTTGTTGTAGGTGCTGAGTGATGTCTCCAGATGAGATTCAAATTCACATCTCTGGAGCCATGAAAGATAATGTTTTGATGAATTTTATTTTAAGCAGACTCATTGATTAATATTAAAGTGATGTTGCCTTGTTCCTCTCTGGCTTTTTATTTTCCATAACACTGTGAAATCTGTCTGTTATTCTGGCCTCTTAATCTGTGAAATATTTGATTTTGTTCAAAGCTTCATAAACGTTGAGATTATGATCATAGAATCAGTTTAAAAAGAGGAACAAGTTGAAAAATATTTTCCACAACCTCTCACTAACACAAATAGAAACAAGGTGAGTCAGTACAAATGTGCCAGATAGTGTTTGCAGCAATGAAGTTATGTTGAAAAGCTTACAAAAGCAAGCTCAAAAGAAGAGGCCGCCTGTGGTGCAATGGTAGCTTCCCTACCCTTGGACCAGGGGCCCAGGATTGGATGGTGAGAAATTTGTTAAATGAGCTTAAGAAAATTTTCTTTATCAATATGTACATGTTCCTACTGGAGAAGGAGCAAAACCTGAGCTTCTCTTGGGTAATAAGGCAGGGGAAGTGACTGAACTGATAGTAAGGGAACACTTTGGGTCTAATGATGATAATTTTATTTGTTTTAAAATAGTTATGGAAAAGGATAAGCCATCCATAATATTTTAAAATGTTTTTAACTGGGGTAAGGCAAATTTTAATGGTATGAGACAAGAACTTCCAAAAATTGATTGGAGTAGATTCTCCACAGGTAAAGGGACATCTGTGGGAGGCTTTAAACGTGAGATAACAAGAATTCAGAGTCATTATGTCCCTATTAGAGTGAAAAATAAAACAGGTAGAATTAGAGAACAATGGATGAATAAAGATATTGAGGTTCTAGTCAAGAATTAAAAAAAGAATCAGATATTAGATATGAACATAATAAAATGTGAGGCTGGATGAACACAGCAGGCCCAGCAGCATCTCAGGAGCACAAAAGCTGACGTTTCGGGCCTAGACCCTTCATCAGGGTCTAGGCCCGAAACGTCAGCTTTTGTGCTCCTGTGATGCTGCTGGGCCTGCTGTGTTCATCCATCCTCACATTTTATTATCTTGGATTCTCCAGCATCTGCAGTTCCCATTATCACTTAGATATGAACAACTGGGTTCAAATGAATCTCTTGAACAGTATAAAAGTATAAAGGGTGTAGGGCATTCTGAAGAGGGAGATCAGGATGGTAAACAAGATATGAGGTAACCTTGGCAAATAAAGTCAAGGATAATACAAAGAGATTCTGCAAGTATGTGAAGAGCAAGAGAACAACTCGAGAGAGAATACAGCCCCTTAAAGATCAATAAGGTTGTTTTTGTGTTGAGCCTCAGGAGATGGGAGAGATATTCAATGAATATTTCACATCAGTTTTTATGTGGAGAAAGAAATGAAGGCTAGAGAACACAGTGAAATAGATGTTTTGAACCAGTTCATGTTACAAAAGGTGAAGTGCTGGAGATCTTAGAAAATACAAAGGTGGATAAATCTCTGGTACCAGATCTGGTATATTCCAGGACTTTGTGGGAAGTTAAGGAGGAAATTGCAGGCCTGAAGCAGAAATACTTCTTTCATCTGTAACCATGGATGGAGTGCCAAATCACTGGTGAATGGTTAACGTTGTGCCTTTGTTTAAGAAGGGATATAAGGAGGAGTCAGGGAACTACAGATTTGTGAGTCTAACTTCGGTGGTGGGTATGTTGTTGGAAGTAATTCTGAAAGATAGGATTTACTTGCATTTGGAGAGGTGAGGAATGATTAAGGATACTCAGCATGGTGGTGAGGGAGAGAAATCATACCTCACAAACTTGATTGAGTTTTTTAAGGACTCAACCAAGAAGATTTATGAAGGCAGAGCCGTAGTCATTGTTTACTCGAACTTTAGTAAAACCCTTGACAATATTCTGTATGGTAAACTGATTAGGAAAGTTAGATCACATGAGGTTCAGAGTGAGCTCGTCAATTGGATACAAAATTAGTTTAATGGCAGGAGATAGACAGTGAAGGTGAAGAGTTGTTTTTCGAACTGGAGGCCTGTGACCCAGTAGTGTTCCATAGGGATTAGTTCTGGGTCCACTTTTGTTTGTCATTTATAGAAATGATTTAGAGCAGAATAAAGAAAGCATGGTTAATTTTCAGATGACACCAAGATTGGTGATATCGTGGACAGTGAAGAAGGCAATCTCAGATTGCAAAGAGACCTTGATCAATTGGGTCAATGGGCTGAAGAAAGGCAGATAATGTTTAATTTGGATAAATGCGAGATATTGCATTTTAGGTAAAACATACAAAGACAAGGCTTATACAATTAAAAATAGGGCATTGGGTAGTGCTGTAGAACAGAGAGACCTAGGGGTTCACATGTATAATTCTTTGAAGTTTGCATCACAAATAGATAAGGTGGTTAAGAAAGCACTTAGTATGCTTGCTTTCATTACTCAGTCCTTTGTGTATGTGAGTTGGGATGTTATGTTAAGGTTGTGCAGAACATTGGTGAGACCTCTTCTGAAGTACTGTGTCCACTTCTGATCTCCTAGTTATAAGAAGAACATTACTAAGCTGGAGAGGGTTGAGAAGAGATTTATCAGGATGTTGCCAGGAATGAAGTGTTTGAGTTATAAGGAGAAGTTGGGACTTTTTCACTGGAGCGCAGGAAGTTGAGGAGTGACTTATAGAAGTTCATAAAATTGTAAGGGGTTTAGATGCAGCAAATGGCAAGTGTCATTTCCCTAAAATAGGGGACTTCAAGACTCAGGGGCATATTTTTAAGGTGAAAGGAGAAAGACTTGAAAAAAGACACAAGGGGAATTTTTTTTTTCTTACACGGTGAGTGAATTGTGTATGAAATGAACTTTTCGAGGAAGTGGTGGATCCAGGTATGTTTAGAACATTTAAAAGACAAGTACACAAGTAAGAAATATTTGGAGGGATATGGGCCAAGTGCAGGCAAGTGGAACTAGTTTAGTTTGGGATTATGGTTGGCACAGACTGCATGACTCTATGACTATGACTATGGCTAAACCTCACCTGCTCTAGAGCTGTGTCAAACATTGTTGAACAGGTTGTTTAGAAAAATAGGAAGAGACAACAAAATGTGGAGCTGGAGGAACACAACAGGCCAGGCAGCATCAGAGAAGCAGGAAAGTTGACATGTCACATTGGGACCCTTACCTCTTAATTAAAGGAAGCTCTACTTTCACTTTCAAAGAGTAGAGGGACCTTTACTCTGTACCTACCCCAAGCTATACCTATCCTGGGATTGTTTGAAGGGGACAATATAGTGGACACTTTACTTTCAATTTAAAACAGTAGCAAGAGCTTTACTCTTATCTATTCTGTGCTGTAGCTGTCTTGGGAGTGTTTGATGAGGCAGTGTAGTCGAAGCTTTAATTCCAATTTAAAAGAGTGGAAGGAGCTTTTACTCTGTATTTGAAGCCCTGCTGTCCCTGGCCCAGGAGTTTTTGAAGGGGACAGTGTATAGGAAGGTTTACTTTCAGCTGAAAAAAATAGTCGAGAGAGCTTCACGTTTGGTTTAATAGAGTAGAAAAACAAGCAATAAGTGATTGCTGCTGAATTTGGGTGTGGGAGCCTGCGAAGGAGACAAACCTCCAGGAAAGCACAGGAAGAGGAAGGGGAAGCAATTTAACATTCTCTAATGGGATCCCTTGATAAGTTAACTATTTTCCATTTTATGTATTATCTATTCATTTACTGATTTGTCCCTAGTCAGATTACATTCTGATTACACAATGGGATGGCTACAGTTCCACAGGAATCCTATCAGGGATCATTCCTCGCTGAGTTCGTTAAGTCCATATATGTAGTGTGGCTTCATCTATTTTTTAATCACAAGACTATTACCACACTGGCTGACTAAATATGAAACATTACCTCATGTCTTTCTCCTACTTTTATCCCATGGCCCATTACTTCTGTCAAAGTAACCATCAAATGTCCGTCTGAGTGCTTCAATTGAACCCTCCAAACAATGCATTCCATAACTCCCTCAGAGTAAAAAGCAACTTTTCCTTACTTCAGAGATAACAAGGTGTGGAGCTGGATGAACACAGCAGGCCAAGCAGCATCAGAGGGGCAGGAAGGCTGACGTTTCGGGCCTAGACCCTTCTTCACTCTTGTGTCTTTTGCAGATCACTTTAAATCCATGCCCCCTTAACCATAAGATGTGGGAGCAGAAATAGGCTCATCAAATTTACTCTACCATTCAATGAAATCATAGTTGAATTGATGATCCTCTTCTACTTACCTTCCTTTTCCCCATAATCCTGGGTTCCCTTACAGGCTTAGAACCTGTCTATTCCTAACCTTGCATATACCCAACAGCCCAGTATCGACACCCTCTGTAGTAAAGAATTCCACACATTTACTACCCTTTGAGAGAACAAATTCCTCCTTACCTCTGTTTTAATTGTTGGCTCTTATTGAAAAATGTAAAATGCAGGGCTGTTGTGGTAGCAAGAACTAAGATGCTGGAGCCAGAGACAACTGAACAGGGAGCCGGAGGATCACAGCAGGCCAGGCAGCATCAGAGGAGCAAGTCAAGGACTGGAACATTCCCCCTCCGGAAAAAAGATCAGAAAATCCCCTCAACCACATCCCTCACACCTGCTCCTCACGACAAAAGCAAGGATAGAATCCACCTTGTCCTCACATATCAGCCCACCAACTGCATTATTCTCCACCACTTCCACTACCCACAATCCAATCCCACAACCAAAGAAATATTTCCTTTCCTGCCCCATCTGCCTTTCGTAGCGACCACTCTCTCCACAACTCCCTCGTCTGCTCCATGTCCCAAGACCCCCGGCACCTTTCCCTGCACCCACAGGACTTGCCCCTACACCTCCCTCCCCTGACCCAGCCCCCTTGCCTCCATCCAAGGCCCAAAACTAACCTTTCATATCAGACAGAGGTTCACCTGCAGATCTATCAATGTGGTCTACCGCTGCTCCCAATGTAGCCTCCTCTACATCGGTGAGACCAAGCGTAGACTCAGACCGTTTCGTGGAGCATCTGCACTCTGTATATGACAAACAACAACATCTTCTGGTGACAAACCATTTTAATTCCCCCCCTCCCTCCCTGGGTGACATGTCCATCCTGGGCCTCCTCCAGTACCACATTGGCACCTCCTGCAAACTGGAGGAGCAGCTCCTCATATTCCACCTTGACAGCCCACAGCCCAATGGCCTAAACATGGAATTCACCAGTTTTAAAATCTCCCCACACCTGGCCTCATCCCACATCCAAACATTCCTCTCATCCCTGCCTCCTCGACCTGACACAACTTGTCTATCTTCCACCCGCCTATCCACCCCACCCACATTACTGACCAATCCCCACGACCCCCTACGTACACTCACCTATCACCATCCCACCTACCTTCCGCAGCCCCACCTCTCCTCTCTTCTATTTATTTCCCAGCTCCCTTCCCCCTCCCCCATTTCTGAAGAAGGGTCCCGATCCGAAATTCCAGCTTTCCTGCTCCTCTGATGCTGCCTGGCCTGCTGTGTTCATCCAGCTCTACACAAGGTTGTCATGGTAGGTGATTTTAACTTTCCCTATCTTGACTGGAACTCCATTAGTGACAGCGGCTTGGATAAGGGGAGTTTGTGAGGTCATTGAGTTATACAGCATGGAAACAGCCCCTTTGGCCCAACCTCTTCATGCTGCCTGGATAGTATTTTTGAAACAATATGTAAATAATCCAACAGAGGAACAGACCATTCTAGACCTGGCATTGGAGAATGACCCCACCCACATGATGGCAGATTCAGGGATGGAGCATTTCGGGAACAGTGACCATAATTCTGAAACTTATGTCACTGAAGGATAAGGATTAGAGTAGCCCTTGGGGGGGTATTAAATTGGGAGAAGGCTAACTACGACAATATGAGGCAGGAAGTGGGGAATGTAGAATAGGGCAGCTATTTGAGGCTAAATCTACATCTGGCCTGTAGGAATATTTTAAAAGCCAGTTGATTTAGAGTTCAAGACCAGCATGTTCCTGTGACAATGAAGGATAAGTATGGCAAGATTCAGGAATTTTGGATGAGAAGACAAATTGAGAGTTTAATCAAGAAGTAAAATGAGGCAAACATTAGGTTTAGGAAACTGAAGATGGACAGAATTCGTGAACAACACAATGATAGCAGGAAAGAACTCAAACAAGGAATTAGGAGGGAAAAAGGGATCATGAAATATACTTGGCAAACAGAACTAATGAAAATCCCAAGGAGCAAGCGGATACCAATAGAAAGGACAGTTCCATTCAAGGACAAAGGAGGGTTTTTATGTGTGGAACCAGATAAAGAGTGTGAGGTCCTTAGCATATACTTTGCTTCAGTATTCACAACAGAGAAAGACGTGATGGATGATGAGTCTTGAGAGGGTTATGTTGATATTCTAGAGCGCATCAATAATATGAAAAAGAAAATGCTGCTGGGTGTTTTGAAAAACATTAAAGTAGCCAAGTCCCAGGGCCTGAAGGGATATGTCCCAGAATGCTGAAGGAGGTGGCTGAGAAAATTGCCAGGGCTTTGTATGAAATCTTTGCATCCTCTACAGTTACAGGAAAGGTCCCGGAAGACTGGAGAGCAGCCCACAGTGTTCCTTTGTTTAAGAATGGCGACAGGATAATCTGGGAAATTACAGGCCAGTGAGCCCTACAAAGTAAGAGAAATTATTGGAGAAGATTCTGAGGGATAAGGTTCACTCACATTTGGAAAAATACTGACTTATCAGTGATAGACTGCTTGGTTTTGTGTAGGATAATAAGGAGTAGAGGTGGATGTACACAGCAGGCTAGGCAGCATCAGCGGAGCAGGAAAGCTGACATTTTGGGGTCTGGACCCTTCTTCAGAAAAAATAGGGTCCAGACCCAAAACATTAGCTTTCCTGCTGTGTTCATGCAGCTCTACACCTTGTTTGCTCAGACTCCAGCATTGGCAGTTCCTACTATCTCTGAGATGGTTTTGTTTGGGGTGTCAGTTTCAAAGTTGGTTGAGTTTTTTTGAGATAGTGATCAAGATGATTAATGAGGGCAGGATGGTAGATGTCAAGATCGTAAGATAAAGGAGCAGAATTAGGCTATTTGGCCCATCTAGTCTGCTCCACCATTCAATCATGGCTGATATGTTTCTCAACGCCAGTTTCCTGCCTCCATCTTCTCTATGAAGGTAAAATATTGTTCACTTACTGTTTTTCAGGCCAACCGCTAGTCACAGTCTATCCTACCTAGTTTTGCTCTCGCTCCATTGATGTTAGCTCTCCACCAAGTGATTTTAATTACTGATTATTGCATGTCATTCTGCATCACTACCCTGAACTTTAAAACCCAATGATCGCTGTCTCCTAAATATTCCGCACTGACAGTCGATCTCCACGGCTCGGACGTGGCTTGACCGCTTTCTGCCTGAGCTCCGCTGGGTCCGCCTTTAACACTCCAGCCCTGTTTACGGCAGCAACTCCGCTGTGTTCCGGGAGGCGTTGCAATGTGCTAAGTTAGCCACGTCGTCATGGTTTTACTAACAAACGTAAGCGGAATGTTAGAGAAATAGAAGTTGCTGGAAAATGTTGAGCAGGTCTGGCAGCAACTGTGAAGAAAAAAAAATGAGTTAACGTTTTGGGTGCGGTGACTCTTCCTTGAAGCAGTTCTGAGGGTCACCGGACCCAAAAATGTTAACTCTGATAATAAAATGTGAGGCTGGATGAACACAGCAGGCCCAGCAGCATCTCAGGAGCACAAAAGCTGACGTTTCGGGCCTAGACCCTTCATCAGAAAAAGGGGGATGGGGAGAGGCTTCTGAAATAAATAGGGAGAGAGGGGGAGGCAGACCGAAGATGGATAAAGGAGAAGATAGGTGGAGAGGAGTGGGAAGGTGGGGAGGGGTTTGGTCAGGCCGGGGAGGACGGACAGGTCAAGGAGGCGGGATGAGGTTAGTAGGTAGGAAATGGAGGTGCAGCTTGAGGTGGGAGGACGGGATGGGCGAGAGGAAGAACAGGTTAGGGAGGCGGGGACGAGCTGGGCTGGTTTTGGGAAGCAGTGGGGGGAAGAGAGATTTTGAAGCTTGTGAAGTCCACATTGATACCATTGGGCTGCAGGGTTCCCAAGTGGAGTATGAGTTGCTGTTCCTGCAACCTTCGGGTGGCATCATTGTGGCACTGCAGGAGGCCCAGGATGGACATGTCGTCTAAGGAATGGGAGGGGGGAGTTAAAATGGTTCGCTACTGGGAGATGCAGGAAGTGCTACACTTGCCCCCACACCTCCTTCCTCACCCCCATCCCAGGCCCCAAGATGACTTTTCATATCAAGCAGATGTTCACCTGCACATCTGCCAATGTGGTGTACTGCATCCACTGTACCCGGTGTGGCTTCCTCTACATTGGGGAAACCAAGTGGAGGCTTGCAGACCACTTTGTAGAACACCTCCGCTCGGTTCGCAATAAACAACTGCACCTCCCAGTCGAGAACCATTTTAACTCCCCCTCCCATTCTTCAAACGACATGTCCATCATGGGCCTCCTGCAGTGCCACAAGGATGCCACCCGAAGGTTTCAGGAACAGCAACTCCTATTCCGCTTGGGAACCCTGCAGCCAATGGTATCAATGTGAACCTCAAGCTTCAAAATCTTCCTTCCCCCACTGCATCCCAAAACCAGCCCAGCTTGACCCCTCCCCCAACTGCATCCCAAAACCAGCCCAGCTCGTCCCCATCTTCCTCTCACCTATCCCCTCCTCACACCTCAAGCTACACCTCCATTTCCTACCTGCTAACCTCATCCCGCCCCTTTGACCTGTCCTTCCTCCCTGGACTGACCTATCCCCTCCCCACCTCCCCACCTAAACTGTCCTCTCCACCTATCTTCTCATCTTCGGTCCGCCTCCCCCTCTCTCCCTATTTATTTCAGAACCATCTCCCCATCCCGCTTTTCTGATGAAGGGTCTCGGCCCGAAACGTCAGCTTTTGTCCTCCTAAAATGATGCTTGGCCTGCTGTGTTCATCCAGCTCCACACTTTGCTATCTTGAATTTTTCCAGCAACTTTGCCTTTGTTCAGAGCAATATACCCTCTGCTGGCTAAATGTGAAACACCATTCAGAGGAAACAATTCTGGAACAGAAACAGAAAGCGCCGAACAAAACCAGAGGTTCAGGCAGCTCTGGATTTGAAACATTAACTCTGCTTTTCTCCATGTAGCTGCTGCCAGATCTACCGAGATTGTCTGAGATAACACAGTGTACAGCTGGAGGAAAACCGCAGGCCAAGCAGCATCAGAGGAGCAGGAAAGCTGACATTTCGGGCCTAGTGTGCTGGTCTTTGTTTTTACTGCAGAAACCTGGGAATAGACTGACCACTTCCGAGGCTGGGGACAGAATCCCCGCATATCTTGGATTTTGGTTACCAGAAAAATCACCAGCTCTGAAAAATTACAGTGGAAATGTATAACACTCAGAGAAGAAGGCACGAGAGTGAATCCAAATTTATGTTTTTTTTAAAATTCTCTGATGTAAATTTTCTTTAAAAATGGACACTTTACTGGACTGGTGACATAAATGTCAGGTGACTACAATGTCCATGAAGTTGTGCCCAGCAGTAACCAGATGATAAATTTAGACATTATCCTCATGGATTGTGACAGTCTTTTTATTGGATAGAAATTCCAGCCAAACCCACAGAAAAGGCCAAGGAGGTGAAAGGTCAACTTCAGCCACAAGCAAAGGAAACCCATTAAAAACCATTCTGACCGAACAATCGTGGTGAATCAAAAAGTTGCAGGAGAAACTCAGCAGGCCT
Organism: Stegostoma tigrinum; assembly: GCF_030684315.1. Classification (NCBI taxonomy): domain Eukaryota; kingdom Metazoa; phylum Chordata; class Chondrichthyes; order Orectolobiformes; family Stegostomatidae; genus Stegostoma; species Stegostoma tigrinum. Next base: position 44,999,152 of record NC_081377.1, on the reverse strand, counting down.
GGCAGCATCTGTGAAGGAGAAAACAGAGTTAACGTTTCCTCCAAAGGACCTTAAATGTTCTGAAGCTAGGTCTTTCACAATGAAGATTTGGAATCCCTGCAAAATTAAAATTATTTCCATTGAGACAAATTGTATTTTTGTGACTCATATGATGTCAGTAGTGGCTATGAAGTGAATTGAGTTAGCTTTGTCACACGTACTCATGAGTACAGTGAAAAGTTTACAATTTACCACTTACAGCATCATCTTAGGTACAAGGTACCTGGGTACAAATTCTTCAGGCCACGTTACTCAGAAAATAATTTTTAAAAATAAAGAACTAAAATGTGCAGCATTACAAATCATAGGAATAAATTAGAAAGAGAGAAATGAGAAGTTCAGAACAACAATCTCTCTATTCCAGTTCACACTGGCCTTGACCTTGAAGCTGGGAGACCGCTCTGGGATCACATGAGAACAGACGTCAATGCTGAAGCCACACCAGGCTGAAAGACCACCACTCAGGCCAAGGGAACACCTCACTGGGTCCACACTGAGGCTGGGTGTCTGAGGCCAAGAAGAAAAAAAGAGGACAGAGAAAAGGAGGAAAAAAGTACAAATGTGGAAAAAGAAAGGCAAAAGAAACAGAGGGAGTGGACCAGCTCCAGCTGGAACATACTTCCGTGCCGCAATTTTAAGCTTCAAAGCGTGAGATGTGTCCTGACCACATCTCCTATTGATGCGCCACAGGGGCTTTTGAACACTTCCTGCCTGTATTTTTACCTCATTGTTTTTACTGTTCTAAACTTGCCGTACATTCAAATTCAATATTATGGTGTAAATACTGTTGAACAAAGTTTATTTTGGAGACAACACACAGTGTGGAGCTGGAGGAACACAGCAGGCCAGGCAGAATCAAAGGAGCAAGGTCATATTTACATCATGTTTCAGTGAAATATGGATTTTTTTCAGGTTGGGACCCTTCTTCAGAAATGGAGAGGGGGAAGGGAGCTGGGAAATAAATAGAGAAGAGTGGTGAGGCTGCGGAAGGTAGGTGGGATGGTGATAAGTGAGTGGGGCAGACAGGCGGAAGAGAGGATGGACAGATTTTGATTTGTTCAAGACATGGAATCTTGTGGCTTTAATGCATTAAGTATGTGAGACTGCATACTTGTCCAATGTTTAAGTAAGAAGTGTTCAAATGCCTGTGTTAGATTGAAACATAACACTGGCGATCTGGCCCCAATCCCTGCACACTGTCAGTTTGGAAGCTCCTCTTGCCAGTTTTCTCAGGGTAGGGAAAGGAGAAAAAGCTCAAAGGCTGCTTGGCCTGCTGTGTTCATCCAGCTCCACACTTTGTTATCTTGGATTCTCCAGCATCTGCAGTCCCCATTATCACTGATCAAAGGTCCCACCAGGAGGCAGCAATCCACATTCTAATCTTTCAGGTAGGAGTCCAGAATACAGTTTTAATTTAATTTCCAGAATTAGATTTAGAGAACACGGATTCAACCTAGTAAAGGAAAGCTCATCTAAACGAACGACCAACACATTAAACAAAATAACGCAAACAAAAAACACAAAAACTACTTTGTTTTTGCAATACTCCCTCACATCGTCTCATCCTGTGCTTCCAATGTTGAACAGACTCAAGCACTCGAGTTGATGGTACATGGAAAATGTTTATTGATAGTCACAAGGGCAATAAAAAGAGAAGCAATAAACGTATACACGCTCACTGGGCATTCGTTAGTTCAGTTGGCTGGAGAGCTGGTCTGTAAGGCAGAGTGACACCAACAGCATCAGTTCAATCCTGTACTGGCTGAGGTCACCTTCCGGGTTCTGCCTCCTCAACCTTTCCCTCTTCCATGTGGTGACCCTCAGGTTAAATTTGCCACAGTCATCTGTCCCTAAATGTGAGGGGTAGCCCTTGATCCTCAGGGACTATGATGACATTATATTATACATTCAAGTTAAAGCGCCCATTGAGACTCATATAATAGCACTGAAATTTGCACTTCAAGTACGCCACTTTAATTATAGACCACAAATATTGACACAGGTTATACAGGTTAGTGAAAAGTGTAGCTGAAATGAACTGTTAGTCTTGCCTTTGCATTTTCCACTCAACTGTTTTTGTCCGTGATGATCCTGGGACCATTTAGTACAGACAACTTCATTCATCTATTAGGTTTTCTTTAGTTCTTTTTGTTTTTGATCATCACAAATTCACTGTTATTCTTTTCCTTTTATTCTTCAAATAAGCAGCCCATAGTCAGCTTAGGAATTCTCAATGCCCTTATGTCAAGTGATCATTTGAAACAAACCTCCAAGTAATACTTTTGACAGTCAGCGTTTCCTTGAATGTATTTTGTTCCTTAAAAACCACAAATTCCCTGATAGTTATACCATTATACTTAAAACAAAAAACTTATGTCACCATTTTCCAACTCTAAATTGATTTTTAATAACTTCTCCAGTTATGACAATTTGATACATTTTCCCACCTGGAGAAGATGCAAGTATAAACCTACCACCTTGACGTAAACCAATCCCCAGAGAAGCAACACGACAGACAGCAGTGAACAGATCCCTTCTTGCCATCCTGGTCTGAAGGAAGTGCAATTTACTCTGTAGCAAGTACCATAGAAACAGAAACAGGATTGAAAGATAACAATATGTATTGAGCTAATCCCATGAACAACTGTTTTGTTTCTACCCTCACAATAAGAAAGTCAAACTGAAAGGGAGCCCAGACGGAGGATGAAAGCTGCTGTACTTTAGCCACAATCCTCAGACTCCACTTTTCAACAAATAGCGATCTTCTAAATATTTTTCATCATCTCAGCTGCTTAAGTCCTACCTCACAGAAATATATTTCCTTGTTGGAACGGGTGCTGTCCATCTGTACACAGTTTGCTCAAAGGCTGACGGGTCATGTAATATCATTTTGCTGGTTTAACTGAAACTAGTTACTTGCTGATCAATATTGCTGTAATTACAAATCCAGCTATCACCAGGACAGCAAGGAAAATCCATCTGTGTCTATTTTCAAATCCAGTGTCAATATCTGTTCAAAACATATTTACATCATGTTTCAGTGAAGTATGGATTTTTTTTGCCAACACATTTCAAACTAACAATTTGACTTCAGAATGCTAATTGCGTGAAGCACCAGACAGATGTGGCACTGAACATGCTGGAATTCAACAAGAATTTAAAAACATGGAAAAGGATCAATGTAATTTTTGGGATGTTCATTTGCATGTGAAGTACAAACTTAGTACAAACTCTCACCTGAATGTTTTGCCCACATTGCTCTACAGTGGAGTTATAAATGGAGGTAGTGAACTTGCTATCCCACATATGATCCTCAGGCATTTTCCTAGACCTGACACTACAGCAATGACCCAATTATGTTTTATGTAAAAAGTCATTCTTGAGAGATGGATTATTCTTGGCAAGGTCAGCATTTATTCCTCAGACACAAATGTCCTTGAGAATGTGATGGTGTGCCACCATTTCAAACCGTTGATGTCTAATTGAGGAAGGGACAGGATTGTGACCCAATGTCAGTGAAGGAACGGTGATAAAATTTCAAGTCAGAGTGGTGTGTGGCTGGGAGGGGGGAAAATCATACAGGTCATGGTGTTCTATAGGTCTTCTGCACTTGCCCAGCTGTGTGGTAGGTGCCATTGAAGGAGCTTTTGTTAAATTTTGTGAGTTGCTCATTGAACTAAACTGACAGTTGATTTGCAGTGCAGTGTAATGCCAACTGTGTGGGTTCAATCCCCACACCAGAAGAGTTCTCCTTTTTGACCTCTCCCCTCACCTGATGTGTGTTGACCCTCAGGTTAAAACCACCACTAGTAGTCTCTCTCCAATGAGACAGCAGTCCTCTGGTCCATTAAAAACCAGGGCAACTGTGCCCTTACAGATTTGCTGCAGTGCATCGGTGTGGTTTACAGGTGCCATAGTGTAAGGAATGAGATTTGAAATAGTGGATTAGGTGCTAATTCAGCAGACTGATGAAACAGGTACAAGCTTTGTGTCTCTCTGCAAGTCAAAGACTGACATAGAAGATTAACACCATCAAGGGGAAAGCATTGGTTGTGGATGTTTGCCAGTCACTTAATATCAATGCTCAAAACACTCTACTGCTATTAACCAAAGATGCAGAGCAGAAATTCACCAAAGGCCCTTAGACATTTCCTTACACCTCACTTTCTAAACCCACAACTACTTCCATCTAGGACAAGGGCAGCAGATACATTGAAACATGACCCCTGTGAGCTCCCCGCTGAGCCACTCCCCATCCCTGACTTGGAAATATATCACCATTCCTTCACTGTCACTGGATCAAAATCCTGGATTTCCCTCCTTAACAGTATTGTGGGTCACCTACAGCAGTTCAAGAAGACAGCTCACCGCCAGCTTCACAAGGGACAACGAGAGCAGGACAATAAATGCTGGTCCAGCCAGTGACGCCAACACAGCAGGAGTGAATAAAAAGGTTGCAACAGTACATGTACTCAGCTGCTTTGTAAATTCACTTTAACGATATTAGAAAGTCAACCTGCCCCTTTATATTTCAAATGATCTCCATGGTGGAGTGCTTATGATGAACTTTCCACTCTGCAAAACCTAACTCTGCAGAAGGAGCTGGAAAAAATGATGTGTTTTAAGTGATTTAGCTAGATCCCAGTAAAACAGTGTTTCCCCATAAACCGAAGGAGGAGGATGTGGGCCATTTTCACTGAATCTCTCCCTCACAGGCTCTCTTGCAGGGCTCCCAGTACTTAACAGATGTCCTGAATTTTCATTTGGGGGAAAATAAAATTAGTGCATAAACATTCAGAGGAATTTACTTACCAGAAGATAGCTCAAAATTCCAAGAAATAGACTGTTGTAAAACATCATTCAGTAATCGAAATGTGAAATTTGAACTCATACTGGTGTCACTGATTTGCAGACTGCTCTGTACTGAATACAGTTCCATCTTCACCAAGACGGCACAGAGTCTCAGACAGTGCAGAAATGTCCAGGTGTTGGTCTTTCAACCAGGAAACAGTAGGTTCAGGGAAACCACAAGACTCAAAGATAATGTTTGTTCCATTTGATGTTTGTACAATTTTTAGGCTGGGCTCAGTATAGTATGCTGAGGAATTTAAACAAAAACTCAATAAATATATAAACTGCAAGACAAATAAAATACAAACTTGACTTTAAATTGTTGTTATCGATGGGTAGGCTGGGTAGGGAAGAAATTGAGAAGCAATGCATTTGAAAGCAGTCATATACAGCAGAGCAGGACCCTCCACCTGGAGTTCCTCTGCTCTGCTCTTTTACCTGTTTCTCTTTTAGCTCCCTTTCCTGGAGTGTTTTTGCTTCAAACTTTAAAACTTAACCTTGATCAGAGGGCAGTGCCCTTGCAGACTGTAGGCTGGGGGCTGACATAGACTTGGATGAAAAAGACTGTAATTCAAGTCTTTTTTTAAAATATTACTTCAACTCTGTGCCAAATACCTCTGTACCTAGGTATCTTGCACCCAAGTTGGCACCATAAGCGGCAACATTGCCAGCTTTGCACTTATTTGAGTGCACGTGACAATAAACCAAATTCAGTTCAGTTTACGTCACTTATACAGTTACTTCCTTCATTATCCTCAAGTATGTGTTTGTAAACTGATTGACCAGGGTGTGGTAAGTCAGGAACAAAATTAGCTAAAACCAAAACTGATACTCTGTCCTACATACATTAAATGGGCTCTTTGATTAATTTTATTAATTAGTAGGTCCATAGATAAACTTTAATAAGATCTTATGGTACAGTCGATAGCATTCCTGACCTGGAGCTAGATGTGCTGTTTCAACCAGGTCTTGATGACCAAGGAAGGAGAATTCACAACTGGGCCTAACCAGTTGAGTATTGATCATTAATTTCATTCAACACATTCCATGCCAGTGCCAAATGGTAACAGCAAGACAGACTTCAGGTCAGCTACCCAAAGGAAATAAATTGGAGCATCTGTAATCACTACCCATAGCTTGAGATTACACATTGCGCATACTCAAGTACAGGATGCCACAGAAAGTTGGACTTCTTGGCATTGCCAGGGAATTAGATGGTTGGTGAGAATCAAATTACCCATAGTGTCCACAAGTCTGCAGGCTAGGTGGATTAGCCATGGGAAATATGGATTATAGGGATGTGGTAGGGATCTGGGTCTCGGTGGGATGCTCTTCAGAGGGTAGGTGTGGACTTGATGGGCCAAATGGCGTGCTTCCACACTGTAGGGATTCGATGATTAAAACATTGAGACACAAGAGGACACTGCTGTTTTATCTCCATGATGCATTAATTATATGCACACGTGCTCCATTGCAGTGTATGGAAATGATCAAGTTTGTGATGAAATCTTAAGGCAGTGACTAGAATTCAAGCTGCACCAGTAAACTCAATTTCGACATCCTATAAAGATACTCATCGTAGTTTATTTGCAGCCAAAAGAGAGAATCCAGAAGGTGGTTTAGCTGGCTGGTGCCTGGGTTAGGGACATCTGCTCTCTGTTTCAACATGAACCTAGCAACACCATTCTTCAGGCCATGTTACTTGGTATGTAGCAGCATTCAGTTATTATTCTCTCACTTGCTCATTATAAGTTATATTATTTATTGGTTTCTTATTCAGAGGTAGGAGCTCACCTTATAAACTAATTCTCACTTAGTGTTAAATCTGTGACACATCAGCATTGCCTAAAAAAGCATTTTTGCACACACTGTGCAATGCATTTTAGATACACAACAATCTCAGGTAAATGAAGTACTTTTGGAAGTCCAAGCCCTGTTCACCTGGGAGCCTTGGATGAACAAATCATCTGAAGGACAGGACACAGAACAGGGCAGAATTCTTCAACACTGCACCATTGAATTTTACCGTGCACGAGGCCATTTCTAACTATTGTGTCTGTACTGGATCCTGAAAGGCCAACCCAGTTCGTCCCATTCTCCAGCCTTATCTCTGTAACCCTGTGAATTCAACACTTTCAAATATTTATCCAGCTTTCTTTTGAAACTGAATGGAATCCACCTCCACTACTCTCCCAGGCAGTACATTCCAAATCCTAACAAGCTTCTTCTCACTTCACTCTAAACTCTGGCTGACAACCTTCAAATTGTGACCCGTGGTTACAAGCAGTAGAACCTAATGGAAACAGAATATCCTTCTTTACGCCAAAAGATTGTTCATAATTTGGAGCACATCAATAAGGCCACCAATTCTTCCTCTTGAAAGGCAACTATTTTTGAACATTTTCAGAATCAAGCCTTCTCTCAATTTCTTTACTCCCATTTTCTCTCTTTTTGCCCTCGTTGGTCCCTCTAAACCTGAGATCAGCTTTTTCCTTTCCCAGAGGTGATAGCAATGTCCTGGAAATCTAAACCAACACCATCCCTCAAGCCACACATTTACCTTCCCAACCTCCCTTTCCCTAAATGCTGATGCTTGTGCCACAGGCAGTATTTGTGATTCCGATCCAGGAGACCCTGTGTCCATCCTACTCCCTAATTCCTGAAACTGTCTGACAAATCCTCCAAGCTATTCCTCCCCCTGTTGTTGGTTCCCACATGAACCACTACCACTGGTTGTTCACCCTCACTTTCCAGATGTTTATCCAGTCATTCCATTATATCCCTTGCACCCATGTGGTAACATACCTTATGGGATTCATGATCTCAATTTGCAAAGTATTGTGTCACTCCTACCACTACTACCTTTCTAATCTGCCTCCTATCCTTTCTGTTTTCCAGCCCCCCTCAATCAGTGATGCTGCTCACTAAACAGGCATCTCAAATTCTGTACCTGTTTGACAGGAGTGCTGGCTTTCCTGAGCTTGGGTTTCATTCTCAGCCATCTGAAGCAGGACCTGGAAGCACAACGTTCTGACTCAGGGGAAGATGTCTCGCTGCTGGACTAGAACTGGAGCAGAGAGGTGAATTTCTGAGTGTTAATGATCTAGTGCCCTCATTGCAAAAAAAAAACTGTAGATGTGTCAAAACAACCTGCGACAACCAACCGGCCTGCTAACACAGACAACGTAGTCAAGAAAGAACCAGCATGAGCTGTTACAAATTGGTGTCTAAAGGGCTACTTCTACCTGGAGGGTGCCCCACAGAGGCCCAACAGAAGACTGTTCATGTGTTTCTTCCAGGGGAAAGATGTACAGAACTGTTTTAAACAGAGCATACTATGATCTGGAATGCACTACCAAAAAAGCAGGTGGAAGCAGAATCAAAGCTAACTTTCCAAGGAGAACTGGGTGCACTCAAAGGGAAAAATACATGAATTTTAGGTGAAGAATAGGGATGTGGGATTGACGAGGTGTCTCCTTCAAAGAGCACACACTCCATGGGCAAAGTGGCCTTCATCTGCCCCAGTGGATTAGATTAGTGTTTGAATCTATGCAATGTTTCTAATTAAGACTGAAAAATAAGACCCTTCTTCAGAAATAGGGAAGTGGGAAGGGGGCACAGAAATAAATAGAGAGAGTGAGGTGGTGATAGAAGGTGGACAGTGGAGCAGATAGGTGGGAGATAAGATGGACAGGTCAAGCAGGCAGGGATGAATCTGGGAAAGTTGAGTGTAGGTAAGGTATTGGGATGGGGATTGGTCAGTATGGAGGGAAGGGTAGATAGGTGGGAGTGAAGACAGACAGGTCAAGAAGGCGGGGATGAGAGGGGTTGCTGGTGTGGGGATGAGGTCGGTGGTGGGAGATTTTGAATCTTGTAAAGTCTACATTGAGACTATTGGGTTGTAGGCTCCCAAGGCAGAATATGAGGTGCTGTTCCCCCAGTTTCCGTGTGGCATCATTGTGATACTGGAGAAGGCGCAGGATGGACGTGTCATCTAAGGAATGGGAGATGGAGTTAAAGTGGGTTGCAACTGGGAGGTGTTGTTAGTATTCTGTCTGGGGAAGGTCACTGAATGACACTTAGGTTGACGGGAATGTTACCTGCACCTTGTCAGCCCAAGCCTGGACATCAACCAGGTCTTGTTGCATTTGAATATGGACTACTCCAGTGTCTGAGGAGTTGTGAATGGTACTGAACATTGTGTATTCAACAGCAAACATCTGCACTTCTGACCATATGATGGAAGGAAGGCCATTGATGAAATAGCTGCGGATGGTTGGGCCTAGAACACCACCCAGAGGAATTTATGCAGAAATGTCCTGGAGCTGAGACAACTTGCCTTTAACAACTAGAGCCAAAGGTTCTACTTTGGCTAGAACCAAACTAGAATGGTCCAGGCCTGAAACATCAGCTTTTGTTCTCCTAAGATGCTGCTTGGCCTGCTAAGTTCATCCAGCTCCACACTTTGTTGTCTCAAAAGTGTAGAGGCCTCTTGTAGCACACAGGTAACTTCTCCACCTTTGGATCAGGAGCCCAGGTTCAAGTCCCATCTGCTCCAGAGTTGTGGAATGACATTGCTGAATAGGTTGGTGTTAAAAATAGGTTAATTATATGCTGCTCAACCTTATTTTCAAAGTGTTGAGGAAGTTTTTCTCTGTATCTAATCTGCGCTGTACCTGTACTGAGGCTGTTTGATGGGGACAGGGTAGTGGGAGATTTATTTACAATTTAAAAGAGTAGAGTAGGCTTTACTCTGCATCTACACCCCTGTTGTCCCTGCTGAAGGAGGCAGGTGAGGAAATTGCTGGGGCATTGTATGAAATAGTTGCAGCCTCTTTAGTTACAGAACAGGTCTCAGAGGATTGGTGAGAAGCCCACAGTGTCCCTTTGTTTAAGAACGGTGACAGTGATAGCCTGGAAAATTACAGGCTGGTGAGCCTTACGTCAGCGGTAGGGAGATTATTGGAGAAGATTCTTACGGAGAGGTTTGACTCACATTTGGAAAAATATGGGCTCATTAGCAATAGGCAGCATGGTTTTTATTTGGGATGTCAGTCTTACAAAGTTAGTTGAGTTTTTTAAGCAAGTGACAAAGATAATTTATGAGGGCAGGATGGTAGATGTCAAGACGATAAGATAAAGGAGCAGAATTAGACCATTTGGTCCATTAACACTAGATTGAAACCAGACCAGAGTTTGTTTTCTGTTATATGCTTGACACAAAATTTTTCAGAGTACATTTTACCCTTTGTGAAGAAGTTTACTGTGCAGCTAAGCCACAATATCCTGATTTTGGTTTGCTCTCATGCCATACCTTCACTTCCCTTCAGCAGTGGTGGTGAAGGGAACCATTCTGGTTGAACAGGCTACACTTGAACTTTACTGGGATCAGTATCTTGGCAAATTGAATAACTTGGGCTATAGAAAGGACTTCAAATTATTGGAGGGAGGCAGGGGAAATGTAGGCTTACAAGGCAAGAAGATGTGGCAGCATTACAGGGTGGAGAGAATTTTAATAAGTAATGTCAGAGTAAAAGATCCCCTGGGAAATTGTGAACATAACAGGGTGAATTTAGCATTTAGTTTCTGTAGGAGGAACTTGAGTCAGAAACATCTGCTCTAGGCTTCAATAAGACTAATTGAGCAAATGTGAGCAAAAATGGCTGGACTGGATTGGGATAGGAATTTACCAGCAAAGACAGTTGAAGCAAAATTGCAGATGCTTAAGGAAATAGTTCATGGCTTACAACAGAGATGTATCCTGATGAGAAAAAAAGGATTCTAGCAAGGGGATAAACCAACCTGGTTAACTAGGAAAGTTAAGGATAGTGAGATAATAAGGTGTAGAGCTGGATGAACACAGCAGGCCAAGCAGCATCAGAGGAGCAGGGCTTGCTGTGTTCATCCAGATCTACACCTTGTTATCTCAGATTCTCCAGCATCTGCAGTCCCTACTATCTCTGAAACAAGTTAAGGGTAGCATCAGGTTGTATGTTTTATTTTATTTTCAATTTGGCAAAGATTAGTAGTAAGCCAGAGGATTGGGAAAGTTTTATGAACCAAAAAAAGCAACAAAATCATAAATAGAGAGAAAATAAACATTGACGGTAAACTTGTGAGTAACATCAAGATGGACAGCAAGAGTTTAGAGTCATACAGCTGTAGAATTCTACAGTACAGAAACAGACCCTTCAGTCCAACTCATCCATGTTGAACAGATATCCTAAATTAATTTAGTCCCATTTGCCAGCATTTGGCCATTAGCCCTCTAAACCTTTTCTCTTCACGTATCCATCCAGATGCCTCCACTACTTTCTCTGGCAGCTTATTCCACACAGGCACCGCTCTCTTCATGAAAAAGTTGTTCCTTAGGTCTCTTTCAAACCTTTCCCCTGTGACCTTAAACCTACGACCTCTAGTTTTGGACTGCCCTAACCAGGGAAAAAGACCTTGGCTGTTCACCTTATCCATGCCCCTTATGATTTTATAAACTTCTATAAGGTCACCACTCAGCCTCCGACACTCCAGGGAAAATAGCCGCAGCCAATTCAGCCTCTCCCTTCAGCTCTAACTCTCCAACCCTGGCAACATCCTTGTAAATCTTTTGTGTGCCTTTTCAAATTTAACAACATCTTTCCTACAGCAGACAGGCCAGAATTGCACACAGTATTCCAAAAGTGGCCTAACCAGTGTCCTGTACAGCCGAAGCTTGATCTCCCAACTCCTACACTCAATGCAGTGACTAATAAATGCAGGTGTACCAAATGCCTTCTTTGCTACCATGTCTACCTGGGACTCCACTTTCAAGGAACTGTGAACCTTCACCCCAAGGTCTCTTCGTTGATCAAACCAAACTTAAAAAAAATCAAGCTATGAAATTTTGGAATGAAGTTCTACCTTGGTACAACAGCTATTGAGTGGATCTTTTAAAATACACAAAACAAAAGAAGCGAGGTCAAATTGAATGTACGTCACTTAGAGAACAAAACTGAGGAAATAAAAGTGGGAACCAGGAAATAACAGAGATGGATACATACTTTGCTACAGTTTTTTTACAGTAGAAGTTACTAATGGTATTCCAAAATTACTAAATAAAATCAAGGAGCAAAGGAAGAAGAGGAAGTAAGTACAACAACTATCACTGGAGGAAAAAAAAAGAAAAAGAAAAAGAAAAAGAACTGGGGAAACTAATGGGGCCCAAGACTGATGAGTCCCCTAAACCTGATGGTTTGCATCTCAGATTGTTATAAAGATAATGCGTGCATTGGTAGAAATCTTCCCAGAATTCTCTGTTTCTCGCTCTCTCCAAATATACTAAGATGGCAGCAGTGGAATAGGCAGCCCTTGGGCTCTGAGCCTGGGGCTTGTCCAGATGTAGACGGTAATCAAGACACTAATGGAATGATGGCCTTCATTCATAAAGGCTTGACAATAGGCATGTAGATGTTATGCTGCAGTTATATAAAACCCTGGTTAGACCCCAATCCAGAGTGCTGTGAGCAGATCTGGGCATCAGGTTTGGCCCCTGGAGGGAGTTCAATGTAGGTTTACAAGGACAGGACCTGGACTATAGGATTTAAGTTATGAGTAGAGCTTAGACAAATGAGGCCTTTATTGTCTAGAATTTAGAAGGGGTGATCTAGTTGAGGTCTTCAGGATATTAACAGGGAAAGATAGAGTAGATAAAGGTAAACTATTTCCACTGGTTGAAGATTCTAGAGCCAAGGGGCATAGTCAAAAAATTAGGGTCAGGCCATTCAGGAAAGATGTCAGAAAGCACTCTTTCTCAAATGGCGGTCAATGCTAATTCAATTGTTAAGTTTAAATCTGAGATAGACAAATTTTTAGTAAATAGCATGGCGGCACCAGGGGCCTGGGTTCGATTCCAGCCTCGGGCGACAGTTTGTATGGAGTTTGCACGTTCTCCCTGTGTCAGCGTGGGTTTCCTCCAAGAGTCCAAATATATGCAGGTTAGGTGGATTGGCCATGCTAAATCGCGCATAGTGTCCAGCAATGAATGCATTATCCATGGGAAATGCAGGGTGAGAGGGTAGAGTGGTGAGTCAGTATGGGATACACTTTGGAAAGTCGATGCAGACTTCTTGGGCTGAACGGCTTGTGTCCACACAGTAGGGATTCTATAATACAGGGATATGGGCCGCGAAGGCAGGTATACAGAGTTAGACCACTGATCTTATTGAATGTTGGAGCAGTCTCGAAGGGCTGTATGGCCAACTCCTGGTCCCATTGCTTTAAACCAAGGAAACAAAAATAATTGGTAACACGTTGAGGGTAATATAGTATATTATTTTGGTGGAGCGGTGAGGCAAAGGTCTAACTAAATTGGCACCATCTATATGTCAAGGCAACTCTGCCTAGGGACAATTTTGGAATGGCTTCTCAATTGGCACCAGTTGTGTTGGGTTTATGAGGGCCCAGCACAGTAATAAACTCTTGACTGGTTCAAGAGACTCTTGCCACATGTATGTATGTGCAGGAGAAACAATTAACCTGCAAAAAGAAAGTAACCAACTCTCTTTCTCTCCCTTTTGTTGTGGGCATGGAAAATAAAACTGCTAACAACCAACTGTTCTTCTTCAGAGAAAGCAGGACCTGCAGATGCTGGAGAATCTGAGATAAGAAGGTGCAGAGCTTAATGAACACAGCAGGCCAAGCAGCGTCAAAGGAGCAGGAAAACTGACATTTCGGGCCTGGACCCTTCTTCAGAAAATTCTTCCCCATACTTCTTTTGTCAGCTGATCTCTCTGGATATACGCAGTGGGAAGGGAAAGGGAAATTAGCATCAGTGAGACTGAAAAGGTGAATTTTCAGCCAGTGAATGAAAGACTGAGGATGGAATATGAGGTGCTGCTCCTCCAGTTTACCGGTGGCATCATTCAGACACTGGAGGAGGCCCAGGATGGACATGTCGGCCGGGGAATGGGAAGGGGAGTTGAAGTGGTTCGCAACTGGGAGGTGTTGTTGTTTGTCGCGAACTAAGCATAGGTGCTGTACAAAGCGGTCTCCGAGCCTCCGCTTGGTCTCCCCGATGTAGAGGAGGCCACATCGGGAACAGTGGATACAATAGACCACATTAGCAGATACGCTGGTGAACATCTGTTTAATGTGGAAGGTTTTCTGGGGGCCTGAGATGGGGCTGAGGGGGAAGGTGTAGGGACAGGTGTAGCACTTCCTGTGGTTACAGGGAAAGGTGCTGGGGGTGGTGGGGCTGGTGGGGAGTGGGGACAGATGCGGAGAGAGCGATCCCTCCAGAAGGCAGATAAGGATGGGGAGGAAAACATATCCTTTATAATGGGGCCGGGGTGGTGGGGCTAGTGGGGGGTGCCAGGGGTGGTGGGGCTTGGAGGTGCTACACCTGCCCCTATACCTGCCCCCTTACCTCCATCCCAGGCCCCAAAAAAACCTTCCACATGAAACAGATGTTCACCTGCATATCCGTTAATGTGGTCTATTGTATCCACTGTTCCCAAAGTGGCCTCCTGTACATCGGGGAGACCAAGCAGAGGCTCGGCGACCACTTTGTGGAGCACCAATGCTTGGTTCGCAACATACGACAACACCTCCCAGTCGTGAACGACTTCAACTCCTCCTCCCACTCCTTGGACGACATGTCCATCCTGGGCCTCCTCCAGTGTCTCAAGGGTACCACCCGGAAACTCGGGGAACAGCACCTCATATTCCGCCTTGGAACCCTCCAACCCAATGGTCTCAATGTGGACTTTATGAGCTTCTAAATCTCCCCACCCCCAACCTCATCCCAAAACTAACCCCCCCATCCCCGCCTCCTTGATCTGTCCATCTTCTCTCCCACCTATCCGCTTCTCCCTCCTCACTGACCAACCCCATCCCCACTTCCCATCTACACTCACCTTTACTAGCTTCATCTCCACCTCCTTGACCTGTCCGTCTTCTCTCCCACCTATCAGCTCCACTATCCACCTTCTTTCACTGCACCTCTATTTATTTCAGAGGCCCATCTCCCATTTCTTAAGGGTCCAAACCTGAAACAACAGCTTTCCTGCTCCTCTAATGCTGCTTGGCCCGCTGTATTCCTCCAGTTCCACACCCTGTTATCTCAGACTCCAGCATCGACTGTTCCTACTGTCTGAAAGAGATATTTCTTTTATATTCCTTCCTTCGCTGTCAGATATCCACCTTGCACCACTGATAGTTCTCTCCGCTTGGTCTCCCCAATGAGAGAGTAAGGAGATCCAAAACTGTACACAATACTGCAGGTGCGGTGTAACTAAGCGTCTGTACATTTTTGGTTACAAATTATCAGTGAAGTGAGCACTGATTATCTTTAAATACTGGATCAGCATTTAGGGTGGCATTTGGGCAGTTCTTTTAAAAATGGAAAAAAAAGGACAGCGACAACGCAATGCAATGGAGAAACAAATATTAGACTGTTTGTGTAATTGTGCAACAATATAATGAATAAACATTAGCGAGTAAATAAAGTGTGGAGCTGGATGAACACAGCAGGCCAAGCAGCATCTCAGGAGCACAAAAGCTGACGTTTCGGGCCTAGACCCTCTCTGATGAAGGGTCTAGGCCCGAAACGTCAGCTTTTGTGCTCCTGGGATGCTGCTTTGCCTGCTGTGTACATCCAGCTCCACACTTTATTAACTTGGATTCTCCAGCATCTGCAGTTCCCATTATCTCTGATACAACGTTAGCAAGTATCTTGTTTTTGGACATTCTAATTTTTACTACGGCGATAGTAATTGACTTCGCAACCACGATAGTACACTGCAACAAACAATAGGTACTGGAACAAAAACAGAAATTGTTGGAAAGGTCTGGCAGCATCTGTGAAAAAAAAATCAATTAACATTGCGGGTCCGGTGTTCCGAGGAATGGTCACCGGAACCGAGACGAGAACTCGGAATTTTTTTCTTCACAGATGCTGCCAACCCTATTAAGCATTTCCAGCAATTTCTGCTTTTACAGTAGTACTGGGCTATGCTGAGGATATGAAAACGACTGTAAGGTGCAAGCTCAGTTTCCTCCTAAGCGACAGTAAATACCAGGGGGAATGTTCCAGTCTTGCAACTCACGTCTAACGTGTATTCAACGTTTGCGGTTTCCGCTGATTGGTGGCGATTTAATGAGATGCTGTTCCAATTTTAAACCACCCAATGAGATTAAACGTTAAAAAAAGGGCCCACACTCGTTCAATAAGGAGAGCAGCCATCTTGGACGGTGAAAAGGAAGCAAACTACATCAAAGGGCACATGGAATAGCCTGACGGTACCAGCGACAATAACAAAAACCAAACATAAACCCGAAATGTCAGCGGCTACTGCTCCAGCCCGTGGGGCGGCATAGAAACGGATTGGCCACTGCGGTGTCTCCATCAGTGGCTCGAGAGCTGATTGGTCAGGGTGAAGTATCCGTTGGTAGTTATTTGCACTCCGATTGGCCAGGATTGTGTAGCGAGTCGGAGCTGAAGCATTTCTGATTGGCTGCCAGGCGGCTACTTGTCTCCGGATTCCATTTTCTGCTACATCGAGGGGGTGGAGCAGCTGTGGGCAGAGAGTGACCGGGAACGTAGTTCTGTGTGCGGATTTTCAATTTAGATAGCGCCGGGCCCTGTGTAAGTACCAAGTACGCGAGAGTCCGAGCCTGGAAGGGTCAGCGTGGGGGGAGCTGTTGTTAATGATCCTCTTTCTTTCTTTCTCTCTCCCCTCCCCCAAACTAGGCTCTGTCTTTTGTTTGCGCTCTCTCTTGCCCCTCCTTCCCGACCTGTTTCTCTCGATCGGGGAAAATTTCTTGCCGCCTGGCTTACCTCAGTGCGAGTAGTACCTAGAAACTTGTCAAGTAGGGGCTCAGACCAAATTGTGTTGGGCTCAAATACCTACCACCCCCCCGAAGGCTTGGAAAAAATGCGCTGATGTTGTTAAATGGCCGTTTTCTAGTCCCGTGATCAGGAAATTCCGTAGCAAAAAGGGGGAGGGGAAGGTCTAAAACTGTACACAGTTTACCAGTAGTTTTTAAAATTGGATTCTTGGTCGAAAATTTCCTCCACTTTGTTACTTTTTGGTCAGTGTTTTGTTTTCTGAGCTCTTTCTTTCTTATTGCTTCTGAAGGGTGTGAACTGTACGGAACCGTGTGTGCCGAGCAGACCCATGTTGTGCTTGGCTGCACCATCTTCTGTCGGAGTTCTGCTGATGCAAATTCCTACTTGGGGAAAATCACCAAGATTCACCAAAAGTGAGAATTTCCTTATAACCTGGCGTCGAAGTTTCCAGAAAGCTTTGGACGAGAAGATCGACAAGTTTTGGGATTTTTCGACGAAGAGGTTGGTGTCTTGGGGGGAAAAGAGAGACTCCTGCACGTCGGCAAAGACTGAACAAACTTTTAAAAACGTTCCTGCTTTTAAAAAGTTATTAATCTCTTGACTCCGATTCTTGGTTGCAATCTTTTCTAGAGCTTGACTAGCTGTTAAATCAGAGTGGAAAATAATCAGTTAAGATAGTTACATTTTACAACATCCGCAGTTCATTCCTTAGTGGCCTTCGGTCTTTCACGGGATATGGATGTCGTGGGAGAAATATCGTATTTCTTCAATTTGTTCACGTTCATATTCCTATTCAGTGTTTCAGAAATATTAACGTTTGTAGCTGGGCGATCTTACCTTTAGAATTGCAGTTGGACTCCTCTGAACTTGGTAGTGTATTTCAAAACACGTTTTTAATCCATTTTCATCCTCTCTGATGAAGGGTCTAGGCCCGAAACGTCAGTTTTTGTGCTCCTGAGATGCTGCTTGGCCTGCTGTGTTCATCCAGCCTCACATTTTATTATCTTTAATCCATTTTACATCCTTTAACTGTCTCTCAAATCCAGTGGTTGTAAGTCTTCCTCACCTTGTTTCACGGGTCGTGCGTTGTCAGCCGGAAGGACACAATTTTTTTTAAATAAAGTTACAGCTGAATCATTAAAACCCAGAGGTTTCTGTTAGTTGCATCTAAACACTGGGTGACTAAAGGAGTAATTCTTGTAAAACAATGGAAAGGCTTTCTGAAAAGTGACCATAGTGACATTATTTTTACTGTTTGCAACTGCAGTGATAGTGTCCTAGCATGTGGTTAACGTATAGCTGTTGCAGCTAGTACTCCAAAAGCAGTCGCATTGTTGCAAGTAGTTATTTTAACAAATGCAAAAAAAGTTAGGCCTGGCCCCAAACTGAAATGTTGTGGTATTGGTTCACCCTTTTAAGTACCCATTTTAATTTCTAAACATTTTGGTGCACGTTCAAGAGTTGGAATTAGAATTGACCATTTTTCTTCTAATTTTACAGGTGATAGTTTCTTTGGAGAAAAATGGGAGGTGTCGAAAGATTAAACATCCCAATATCCCAACCAAACCATGGGACTCCAAAGAGAAACCTGCACTTAAACAGCAGCAGACAAAAGAACAAGGATGATAATCTCTATCACATGAAAACAATGCACAAGAAAGGCGAGAAGGGACATGGACGATATCAATTTATTTCTGAAACATGTCAGGTTGTGCAGAAAGAAGGAAAGAATGTTATGCACTTTACTGCAAACAATCAGAGTTGGGAGGCAGTTCTGAGCAGCTCGAGCACACTGTTTAGGTTGCAGTCTGATCAAAATTATGCTGGAGCCAAGTTCAGTGAGCCACCATCACCAAGTGTACTACCCAAGCCTCCAAGCCATTGGGTACGTGTGCCCTTGGAGTCATCTGATCACAGTGAAATGACCTTTCAGTTGAAGACCATGCTAAAAGTGCAGGCATAGTCTGTAGACTTAAAAGGACCCCACTGCTGGAAACAGTTTCTAATTGGACTACATAATACAGGAGTTTTGGTGTTTGTTTTTTTTAAGAAAGCACTGCCTTTGATATCCTTCCAAGTTGGTTGTTTTTGGTGTGTATTGGCGCAGTTTTGTGTCCAGCAGTTGTACTGGAAGCTTGTTTCCTCCTCCTGTTCTGCCCTTTTTCTGTGAATAGGAAACAAATTTCAACTCAAAACATTGGAATTCCAATGTTTTGACTGAAGAATATTCCTGACTTTAGATCTAAAGATTTTGCTCCTATCAAAGTGTTGAATCAGCAATTTTGTTGGCCATCTTGTTTTTGCCCAACCACAGTTGGGCATATTTAGCAAGATGTGTATGTAGCTTCCTGCTGTAGAAGAATGTTTGTTTGGTTTTTATTACTTTTTTTGAAATTCCTGATATTAAATGGGTCCTGTCCTTATGAAGGATGATTGTTATGATGCAATAACCCATGAAGAATGTTTGTCAAAACATGAAGTTACATCTGCCAGTGGTAGATATGTTACCATATGTTAGGAGCCTGAGGTAAAAGCAATTTGTGCACTGTAGTGAAAAGTAAATGCTTAAATTTCCTCAGATTAACATGAGACCTTTTTCAAATATTCATTGTACCTGTCACCACATTTTTAATATAATACTGGAATACAAAACTTGCTTGAAATTGGCAAAAAAACTTTTGCAGAAGGCAAAGCTCTGGCTGAATTTCAGATTGTGATTAAGCTAGCTAAAATTAGTCATGCAAATTGTTAACTCTCCTGGCCAGTGTTTTTTTTAAACCTGTAGAAAGAGCCACAAGTGTAAAACTTTGTACCATATGTATATTAAAGCAGGATTTGTCTGCTGAATAAACTATTTTAGTATGATGGCTAAATGCATAAATCATGCCACCAGTTTCTTGGTATGTCACACCTAAAGAATATTTTTCTTTTTTAAATGGATCAAAAGCACAAATATTTGATGCTACTTGTGTCAAGGTGCTTGCGTGTTTTTAAAAAGGAATGACTGGTTTTCATTGTAGGGGGAATAAAAGCTATAGAAAATACTTCACGTAAAGAAAAATGTTAAATAACTGTGGTTGCTGCATATTCTGAAATGGTCATATCATTTGTTTTTGAAAGGAACAGAAATGAGTAATCTGATTTTAGTAATTTGTACTGCTGTTTGCACTAAATCTATCTGTGTTTCTCTCCCCCCCCCCCCCCCCCCCCCACTGATAATGCCTTGTAACCTTGCAGTAGTAATGTTGTGATGTTGGTTGTTACTGACTATGCTGTGCAACATACTTTTGAGAACAGCATCTCGTCTTTAAAGCTACAGTTTTACCAATGGACATCCAGAATGTATTGATTATTCTTTGCTTCTGTTACCAAGGGTCTATGATTTTCCGCATACCAGGCTTGGGAATGGTAATCATATGAATGTAAATTTAAACTGGCTTATAGATTTTCTTTGTTACCATTTCCACATAGTAACAACACTTTTTTGTTGGGGAGGAGTGTAAAACCATTTGGACCTCCATTTCAATAGCTTGATCAACTCAGTCACACTTTAGTTCTAAAGGGCAGTTTCTTTCCCCCCTTGTCTCAGGTAACATCGGAAAAGGACTGTTCACTCCTGATTAAATCTATAAATGAATGTTCTATTGCCCCAGAAACATTTGCAGTCTGTTTGGATTTAGCAGCCCTATATAATCCAACAAAATTATGTCCTAATACACCTGGGGCTTGGGATTCTCTTTTAACAGTAAGAAGTCTGTATTGAAATGATTACTGTTCATGAGTTGGAACAAATCCCTCAATAAATTGACTTAACCAATTTGCAGCATGAATGCAAATTTAAGTCTTTTTACCTTATCAAAATTCTGAAATTCTAGATGAGTTTTGTTTCTTTAACTGTTATATGGTAGCTGAGATGCAGAAGAATATAAATTGAGTAAACTATTGCAACCTCAACTTTTTAAAAGTACTCATCTTTGATTAGGTGGGGATAAACCTTCAGTTACTGAAATGTGCACTCAATACATCAAGGAATTTGGGAATTCAATACAAAATATGCAACTTCAACATTAGTCTGGACTATTTACAAGATGTTAAGTGTTGTAGGGTTAAGTTGTCAGCCTGTACATCTGTTAGTCAGTCCAGACAATAAAGAGTATAAACCAAGTTGTAATTTGTATCTAGAACATGTTTTCATTCCTGAAATGAAACAAAGTTGCTGCAGCAGGTCTGGCAGCATCTGAAGGAAAAAAAATCCATGGTAATGCTTTATTTTTGTCCCTGATTTAGAGCACCGTTTAGGAGCTACAGATGAAATCATTTATTGATGGCTTGCTTCCCTTGCTTGATTGTTGTAAACTTTTCCCTTATCCATATTGAATCAATCCATGGTTCAGTACCTTGTTGCAATGGATAATGTTACGAAGAAGTCACTGAGCAGATTCAGCTCAAGAAATAGTATTCATCTGACCAAAATATTTGCTCAGTTGTCAGATTAACACCTATTGATACATTTCTTTGTTCACTCATATGGATTACATTGGTTAAAAATTCAACTGAATTCTACCCAGATTGGTTTGGACTTGCCTTCAAGTTCTGTAACTTAATCTTACTACTTTGGAATGCTGGTCTCTTTCCATTGACTTCCTCAGCACAGTTATTACACATGAAAAGAACTTTAAAGGCAGGCAACTCCAATATCACTTTTTTCCAAAAAAAAATGACTGTACAACTTATGGTAGACAAGTATTTACAAGTGAAAATGCCCAAACCCCCACATGGAGTTTTACTTTTTCTGTCCTTGATGTAACCCAAGAGGTTATCCAAGTAATCCAGCTATGAGAGTATCGATTGCATGAAGACTTACATCGGATGCAGCTGTGACACTGATAAGTTTGAGATTTAGATACACTAGTTTCCTTTGGTGATGTGCTCTTAACCAGGTAAAAGTGCACAAGAACAAGGATCAGATTTTGTGAAGAGGCCCCATGATTTGGTTATCAAATAGCTGTTTTGTAATAGATGAGTATTATGGAATCAAAGAAAAAAAAATGCATTCATCAACATAAAGTGAAGATGGATGAACACAGCAGGCCAAGTAGCATCTCAGGAGCACAAAAGCTGACATTTCGGGACTAGACCCTTCAGAGTTTTGCAGTGATACAAATTCAAGGAGAAAACCCAACACTTAGAATAATTTCTGATTGATTGGTACAAGTGTTGTCAGTACACAAGTGAATCACTAAGCCCAAGTATTAAACTAGTTGTCAGTGTAATTCCTTGTACCTGCAGATGTCCAATTACAGAATCACATTTAACATTAAGACACTTGCAAGCAGGAACTGGTTGAATATGGCTAGTATTTTACTTGTTGCAAACAACTGAAGGAATATTGAGGATGACTGCTCCACAGAACACATCTACTTAAAAAGACCCTGAGCTTCCAGTTGGTTGCCACTTCAGTGTTCTCTGGCCAACATCTGTCACTTGGACTTGCTGCAGTGCTCCAGCAAAGCTCAGCACTTCATTTTCCACTTGGAACCCTGCAGCCTTCTGGACTCTATCACATTCAACAATCTTAGGGCTTCAGCACCTTGCCGCCGCACCCCGCCCCCCACACACACACGCACGCACACCAGCTCTTGTAATCCATGAAACAGCTAGCTTCACCTGTTGCTCAAACATTAAATATTTCACCTTTACAGAATAATTGGATAGACTGTCTTAGTGAGCTTGTGCAATATACAGTGTTCAGGGTAGCTGTTATTCTGCAAAATGGCACAAATGTGCCCTATGTCAGTATATTTATAGTGAACAAACTCTACGGTGTTTATTTAGATAGTAGGAACTGCCGATGCTGGAGAATGAGATAAGGTGTAGAGCTGGATGAACACAGCAGGCCAAGCAGCATCAGAGGAGCAGGAAAGTTGACGTTTTCAGGCGAGACCCTTCAGAAGAAGAAAAAAAAAATTTCTGAAGCATCTAGACCCAAAACGTCAGCTTTCCTGCTGTGTTTGTCCAGCTCTACACTGTTTATTTAGGTGGTTTCTGAGTAGGCCAATCTTTCAGCACAAACAGAAAAGAATCTGCAGATTTCTAGCATTAGCTGTGATTCTGAATTGGATAATAGTTGCTGGACAATCTTACTATAATTATATGACAATCCTAAATTGGTTGTCAAAAGAGCATATACACTTATTTGCTAGTTCATTTCTCAGGATCAGAGTCAATCTGTCCCATTTAAAATTGAGCACAACCTCCTTGTTAATCAGTCAGCATTAATGGATGCCTTGTCCAATGTAACAAGTTACCATGAGTACAAAACAAATTGCACATTATTTTTGAAATACAGTAAATCCTGACATAGCCACAACTTAAATCAAAACTGTTGGAGAAAATTTATACTGTCATCAGTCACTAAGCATGGCATCATATACAGGCTGCTCTACCTTATGCACAACACAGAAGAATAGATCTTACAAAATAAATTTGGATAAATGGATACATTTACAGGGAGCAAGGTTACATGGATTATTCAAAAGAACTATTTACAGGTTCAACAGCCAAATGGGGTTCTTTTGTGCTGTTTTAATTTTAACCAACAGATACAATTCAGCTTATCTCCTATGGTGTTAGTGTACATAGGCTTCTGACTGAAAAGTAGATAATTCCTTTAAGAAAACAGATCTGAGATACTTCATTTACAGCACAGATTTATTTACAAGTTAGTTACAGTCAGCTGTCATGAACAAAAAGGATGAACAGAACATCCACATCTAATCCAAATGATATAGATTTACTTGATAACTGGTGCTAAGACTGTAAGAGTGTTTATTTGCACTGCATACCTTGAACTGAAATCTAGAAAGTTATGAAAAGGCATACCCTGTATACACTGTCTTCACAAGTGAAGAATCTTATCACTTCTTTTGAGTAAAGGCAAGAAACAAACTGGACTGTAAAACCAAGACATACTGAACCTATCCTGGCTCACTTAGGCCAGACCTAAACTGGCAAAAATAAAAAAAAACTTTAAGCAAGACTTCTCACACTAGCCTAATGTCATTGAACACAGTTGATTTAAGTCACTTACATCAGATTACAATTTTATTCCCAGTTCTGCTTATCCAAATTCACAAAGATTAATGGCTAGATATGACCTTTCAAGGGGTCAATGTTTTTAATCTTTAGGATATACTATTACTTGATTTCAAACATCACATTTTTCTAGTCATGCAAAGACCTAGACAACTTAGCATTTTAAAGCTTAAACTGAAAACATTTCTAATATAGATGAACTTTTACAAACAGCTTTTATTAAAAAGACGTGGTATAAAAATCCCTTTTGTTTTTACAAGCTTCTACATGAAAAAAAAATGTTTCAGCACAAGACAAATCTGTTTTTTTTTTGGAAAAATGTCCAATTTCGCATCAGATACAAGTTCCTGCATTTGTCTTACAATAAAAATGCAGGTAGTTTATCTAACAGCATTAGCAAATTATATCTTTACAGCCAAGAATGAAAACAAATATTCATGCAAAATACACAAATCAATACTACAGGAAGCATGCCAGACTACTGCATTGCATAAACACACAAGAACAGAACATAAGGTTGTGGGCAACAAATTGCCAATACTTTTTGATTGTGCTTAATGTGACCAGTTGGGTAAAATAAGGAGAATTTCTATAAACCAATCCCCCAAGCAGAATGTTTCAGGCAATTATGAATGATGTTAAACCCCACACTGTAGTTATGTTAATACAGCACTGCATTGATGACATGTTCTTTGTTAACAGTAGCATTTACAAATTTTGAATTCACACAGTTTTGATTTGTACCAGCAGCTTTATTAATCCATCAGAATATTAAACAGGGAAAACAAT
Source organism: Stegostoma tigrinum (assembly GCF_030684315.1). Lineage (NCBI taxonomy): Eukaryota > Metazoa > Chordata > Chondrichthyes > Orectolobiformes > Stegostomatidae > Stegostoma > Stegostoma tigrinum. The sequence continues at coordinate 44,974,554 of NC_081377.1, read as the reverse complement.
TTAGTATTTTTTGGACAATCAGTATAGAGGGCACTGCTTTATAAAAAAAATTACTAACAGTAACATAGCCATGAATCAAATATATCTTTCTAAATTTGCCTAAAAACAATAGTGAACAAGTTGACCTTCAAGAACCAATGAGTAACATTAATGTTAATGGCACCTTATTAACTGGTCAGTTGTAGTTACTGCATCATTCAGTTTAAAATCATGGTTGAAATCTTTGAAGCACCATCAACAAATTATTCTTGTACACTAAATCTTCCTGTAGTCATAAAACAGTACCCACCTTCTCTTAACTACAAGACCCCCAAAACAAAAAGAAAAGCTCAAATGGTAGCTGCAAGTTGATGAACGACTATCCATTATTTCAGTCCTCATGGTGACTATCAGACTTGTGGCCGCTCAGTGACCTCGACTTAGATCTAGATCTGGACCTTGAATGGCTGCATGACCTTGATTGTGATCGTGTCTTAGAATCCTTTCTAGATGCTGATTTTGATCGCGATACGGATTTTGATCTGGATCTTGAGCGGGATCTAGAGCGTGACCTGGATCTTGATCTAGAATAGGAACGATGGCGACGTCTGTGCCTATAAATTGCAAATCCAATTAAGACAACATGAGATTACATTTAAAGGAAGGGAACCAAATTAGTTTATTTCCTGCAAAATTGTCATCTCTTCATTCTGCTTTTCTCCTATCTTTCGTTGGTTTATGTAATACTTCCATCATTCTATGTAGCTCCTTCCGTACAATGAGGAAGAACTGATTTCATAAATCTTGGAAATCAGAAACCAAACTAAGAAAAATTAAGGAGATGGAGAAAAATGAGAACAGTGGAAAAAGTAAGACTGAATATAAAACATGCAGGTATAAGAGAGAGAGAATACATTTCAGCATAACTTACATTTGTTATGTAAGTAATGCACAAATATGAGAACGACAGGGGAAACATGAGTTAGGAACAGATAAAGCCACTTGGTGCCTCAAAGCCTGCATCATAATTGATTAAGCTCATGACTGATCGGATCGTAACTGCAACTCCAATAACTAAGTCAATGTGTCACTTGTTAATAGTCACAATATGCAAAGAGAAGGGAATCAAGAATACTTAAGGTAAACAAAATGAATGATGGCAGAACAGATGGTATGTTTCCGCTGCAGCATGTCAGAGCTGTTGGATACCAAGGTGGTCTGGGAACAATGCATTTGTAGTATGTTTTCACAGTCCAATAAACTTTTGATTGGAGTTGAGAAGCCAGACTCAAGAGTGTGTCAGGGTCTTTTGGACTAGGAGCTGCATAAATGAAGCAAATTCAATAAATGATCTGAGTGTGAAAGATTATTTTGGGACAGTGACCATACATGGTAGAATTTAGCCATCAGTTTGAGTGCAAGAAACTGATGTTGGAAACAACCGTAATAAATGCAAGGGTAATTACACAAGGATGAGGATTGAGTCAATTGTACAGAACCTGGAAGAGAGTTTGGCAGAAAAGAAGTTGATGAACAACTGTAGTCTTTTAAGAAAATGGCTCATGGCTCTCAAAAATATATAGAGGGAGGAAGGATTCTTGGAAGGCGTTAAACCGACCATGATTAACCAGAGGTTAAGGATATCAAACTGAATGAATAAACACATACAAACATACAAATATTAGCGGTAACCGTGGGGATGGGAAAGTTATAGAAGCTAAAAGATGACTAAAAATGGGGAGAAAATAAACTTTGTGGGTAAGCTAGCAAGTACCATCAAAACAGACAGCAAAGGCTTGTTTAAAAGGAAGAGCGGGAATATCCTCGGATATTACTGGAAACAGCTACAGAGATAGTGGATCCATAAGCGTCCTTATAATCTAGAAATCTTCCAGGATGTAAAAAGATGTACTGGCAGATCATTTAGGAATACACGATATCAATCAAGCAGCCAAAATTGCTGCATGAAAGGGAAATCATGTCCAACAAAATTAGAATTCTTTCAGGAGGCAACAAGCAGGATATATAAAGGGAAACTATTAGATGTAATATCTGGGTTTCCAAGAGACAATTGAGGTTAAATGGAGAGGAAAGCCTAACTCATAGAAGACAGTTGAGATTACAGGGCAAGTTCAGGATGGTAACTTGCGACTAATGGAATGCACAGGAATCAACGCTGCAACCACAATATTCCGCAATATAATAAAGATGATTTTGATGAGTAAAGTGAATGAAATATTGTCAAGTTTGTGCAAGAAACAAATACACAGGGAGCAAGTGGCAAGATGACACAGGAATACAGATAGGTTCTGAAAATGGAGAAAAATTTAGCAGATGGAATAAAGGAAGTTGGAAAATAGGAGATCGGAGGAGCAGAATATTATGAAAATAGAGAAACATCGCAAAAAACTGCAACACAGGGATTCCTCATGCACAGAAAAAAGCTAGCATCCAAGTTCAACACGTAATCGGCTTGTTAAAATTATATAAAATTCTAGTTAGTCCACTTTGAGAATATGGTGAATAGTTTGGATACCGCATCCAAAGAAACATATACAGACATTGGAAGCAGTCCATAGAAGGTTCACTAGGCTGATCACAGATATGGAATGATTTTCTTATGAGGGCAAGTCAAGTAGTTTGGACTTGCATTCACTGGAGTTTAGAAGAATAGGGTGACCATACTGAAACATAAGGTTCTTAGTAAGCTTGACAGGGTAGGTAAGTGGTGAGAATTTATTTCCCTGTGTGGGAAGAGTACATAATCAGAAAACAGAATCTGAGTACGGTATCAGATGTTAAACAGATGTTGAGGAACTTCTTCGGAGGCTGATGATGCCTGTGATACTCTTTACCGTAGAGGGTTGAAGAAACTGGGCGAATAGATATAATCAAGGCTGAGAAACTTCTAATCAGCAAGATAATCAATAGTTATGAGGAAAAGAAAGGAAAGTGACTTTCAGAATTACAACATAGCTACGATCTCAATGCATAATAAAGACTTGACCAGCCAAAAGGCCTACTTCTGCCTCTATGTCTTAATCATTTCATATATGTAATTGTACTTTTATTTCTTTCATGTAAATGAATATAAATTGATTATGGAGGAGGTCTGTGTGCTGAGTTGTTTCCAGGGTGCTAGAAAAGAGCAAAGAAATGGTAACTGTAGCTGAAGAAATGCATGTGGATTTCAGAACAAGACGACAGGATGGGGGAAAGTTGGTCAAGACAATCTTGCTAAAATATGTGAAGTAATATTAACACTGTATTGGAACCAAGGGAACTGTGGCCCATTGTTTGTCACCACAAAGATACCTCATTCACTCTAGCATTGGAAACTGGTAAGAGTTTTGAAGATAATAGCCCAGACAGTTACTTATTTTTCTTCAAACATAACCTGGAGGGGGGCCGAGGGAACATACATCCAGCAACAGCTATAAAGAGGATGAGGATTTAATTTAAAAACACTAAATAGGTCAAATGTAGGTATGGCATACAGTCATTAAGGAAAAGAAAGGTATACAAAAGAGAAAAATAGAAATTGCCGGAAAAGCTCATCAGGTCTGGTAGCATCTGTGGAGAGGAATCAGAGGTAACATGTTGTGTCAAGAGACCCTTGCTCAGAACTGATTTCTCTCCACAAATGCTACTAGACCTGCGGAGCTTTTCCAGCAACTTCTGTTTCTGATTTACAGCATCCACAGTTCTTTCTGTTTTTATTAGGTATACAAGAGAGAGTCTAGAAGCAAGAGAGCCAACTCGCTGCAGACAGGTAGAGCAGTTTGGTCTCCCCCACTGAAGACAACTTGGGAGTTTTTAAAAAAAAATTCTTTCACAGGATGAGGGCATCACTGGCTGATTAGTACTCAATGCCCTTCCCATAGGGCAGTTAAGTGTCAATCACATTGTTGTGCATCCAGAGTCACATGTAGTTCAGCCCAGGTAGGGGTTGGGTTCCTTCCCTAAGGGACATGAGTGAACCATATGGGTTTTTCTGACAATCAACAATAGTTTCATGGTCAGTATGAGATTCTATTCCAGATTTTTACTGAATTCAAATTCCACCATCTGCCACAGCGGTTTCAAATCCAGGTCCCCAGAACGTTATCTGGGTCCCTGGATTAACAGTCCAGAGATAATACCACATGGTCATGGCCTTCCCTCAGAGGATTAGTCATATGAGACAAAGCCTGACTCACAGGACCCTCTGAGCAACCAGTGCAATTATGAGTAAGTACTCTTGTTTAGTACTTTAATAAAGGTGAGTCACAGTTAGTGGAATAGTTTGAGTTGCTATGCGTCACAAATGTCCACATAGCTGGGCCAAATCTTTTGACTAAATAAGAGTGTCTTACAGTATCCCTCACAGCCTTGCATCCATTGTTCATCAAGAATCCACCTTTGCCTTAAAAAGTATTTGAAGACTCTCCTTCAGCTACTTTTTCCACAGAGAGCACCAAGTACTTATGAGCTTCAAAACAAAAAGTAGCTTCCAGTTTTAAATAAGCGACTCCATATTTTTAAAACGTGACCTCTAATTCTAGATTCTTCCATAAAAGGGAATATCCTGATTACATTCACCGTAAGAAGACCCCTCAAGATCTTGTGTTTCAATTAATTCACCCCATTTTGTTCTAAATTCGACCGAATAGAAGTCTAAGTTGTTCAACGTTTCCTTGTAAGGCAACCTGGCCATTCTAGGCAGTGGCTGAGTAAACCTCTGAACTGCCTCAAACATGTTTACATCCTTCCTTGAATAAGCAAACCAATGCTGCATGCAATATTCAAGATGTGGTCTTACTAGTGTCTCAAAAGTTGACTTTGAATCACTTCTCGTACCAAACTGCCTCCTGTGATTGATGCTCAAGGAGACTCAGATCCCTCTGCAAACTCTCATCATTTAGACACACAGTATCTTATCAAAGAGGTCACTATCATTTTTCCCCATGATATACTCCATTTTCTTAATCACTGCCCACTCACTTAACCGATCCATATCCTCTTATGCCCTCTTCACAACTGATTTAAAAAAAAGGGCAGAAACAGCAGTAACAAATTTAGTAACCATACCACCTGACGACAAAGGCAGCAAAGTGAAATGTCTTTGTTTACAAAGTGGATTCAAACATCATACATAGGCATTTAACTACAGGTGTACAGGGTAAGTCAACAATCAGAACTGCAGCTTCAGTGCATGCAAACTCGAAATTCAGTGGATATATTTCCTTGCTCGATAGTGTATTCTAGAGATAGGTTCAAATAACTTTTCTGAAATTCATCCCATACAAGTTACTCCAAGTTAACAATCCTATCACACTATCTGTACGTTAATAAAATTAGTTTTACATTACTTAGAAAAATCCTACAGCATTCTGTTCAATTTTAGAAACTTCACTCATGATTGAACATGAACAACAGCCAATGCAATATGCTTGGCCCTACCTGTCATTGAAAGAGTTGCTACGGCTCCGTCTGCGCTTTCCACTTGATCTGCTCCGTGAACTGCACAAAAAAAAGACCAGTGAAATAAATACACTGAACTGGAGGACAAAAATTGCAGATGCCAAAGTTACATACTTTTTAGGGCTATCAGATCTCCGGTGACTTCGATCGTAAGAACGACTTCGTGATCTCCTCCGATCATAACTTCGACTCCTGGACCTTCTCCTCCTATCATAGTCATCATAACGGTCATATCGTGGTGAACTTCGTGAAGATCTTCGTTCCTTTGATTTCATCTGACCAGGTGCTGCAATTACAAAGACAAAAATATCACACCATCCAGAACACCAATCGTTTATTGAATATATCTTTGCTTTTTCCACCACACACTTCCAAGTTCAAGCTTTGCATGGAACAAACAATTCTGCAATTCAAACTTTAGCAGTTTTCAGCGAGCACATTATCAGTTTTTTGTTGCCATGCACCAAAGCCAGCAATCCCAAACATTCTAGGATGCATCAATCCCATACGGAAATTTCCACTCAAAAGAAAATTACACAATCAATATATCTGCTTAGTTATAAAATGTCTCTTACTAAATCCTTCAAATTATCAATACCTCAGTGTAAAACACAGGATGTATAGATTCAATAAATATAAAAGTACTGGCTTCTATCACATTCATTACTATCAATTTCCATGAGCGTACAATTTAATTTAGATGAATTATACTTACTTTTTCGATCACCTTGGGCGAACTGGATCTCAATCTGGCGGCCACAGACCCATTTCCGGTCCAGGTTGTGGAGTGCATCTTCTGCATCACGAACATCTTCAAACATGCTAAGCTGTTAAGGGGGCTTTTCACTTTCACAGGTTTCGAACACATCCTACAATCTTCAATACACATTTTCAACCACAACATTGTTTTGCCAAAACTTAGAAAATTTGCTTTTTGTATTATATTAAATTGCTTAAGATGTCAAAACTACATCAAATATAGCTTATTACAAAAACTGCAAATTTCTTAATATTACTACTAAAATAGGGTTTTCATTCAAATTTTCTAAGTGAATCATAATAGTATAAAATAAATGCAGAACAGAAAGACAGTATTACATTCTGACGCGAAATATTATTAGGTTGTAGCTACCCTATTATCACATGAAATTCAATCAAGAATTATTTTCTGATCTAAGTCTGGTCTCATTCATTAATAAAATCATATTTAACAAAATGCTGCAAACAATTCAATTGTGACTTGTAAATGAACGTAAATAAATGTCACATTGCTAGTCAAAAAACAATCTTTTAAGTGTTTCACTCCAGTAGGATGTATTCTACTGTGGAGGAGTAAAATATGCTACAATAGTAGTCACTGCACAAGGACAAAACAAAGGTCTGCTCATTTGGCGAGTGACATCCTACAGCTTGCAGGCATCCTTTAATAAATGTCATGCCCTGCGTTAATTCACTAAAATAAGACATCCTGTAGTGCCTGCAACTGTAAATCTGCAGCATCTAATTCAGATCATGGAGGAAGACAAATATGGGACATCTTGTGCAAAAATAGACAGTTAAACAGTATTTGGAGAAGAGACTAGAACAAAGTTGAATAAAATATAAAAAGTATTCTAAACCTTTCAAAAAAAACTTATGTCTTCTATTTCACACCGTAGTGATCTCCTGTTGAGTCAACAGCTAGAAACAAAAAGGTGTCAAGAACACTCGAATCAAAACCAATTTTTGAAAATAAAAAAAGAATGAATTTATCTGCAGCAGTAAGACTATGATTTATCAGTTATAAACGTTTTAATATATATTTGTATTACATAAGGATCATTTAAGTCTGTAAAATTGCAGTTAAGAACAATATTTAAGAGCAAATGAACTGTTTCACTAAGGTAGGATACAATATCAGGACTTTGCTGGTTACCTTAAATTTGGCTGTAAACTTGACCTTGCACCGTCAGCTTGACCTTTAACTCTTTAAGTGCTTGCCAGAAGGACTTGACATGAGGCGCTGGCCCAAATAAGACACTTGGCTTTGACTTTGACAAAACAACCTTTTTTCCAATTGCAGACAAATCGAAGCCTTGACTTTTTCCCTCTTCAAGCTTTAATCTTTTTCACCCTCCCTCTCTTTTCTTCAAGCCTGATCCTTAAGAGGTCTTTGGCTTGTCTGCTTGTCTTATGCTTGGGTTCTATCTAAAAGGCTCTTTCATACTTTCTTTGTGGGTTCGCCAGTTACAGCGGATTGCTTTAAATTTTCTGAGGCAACAACAACAAAAAGGTTATGTCAGGGGATGAGTATAAAAAGACAAACATGCAGGGTTTGAAATCACTTTTTTGACTACCACCAAAATTAGCCAAAAAAGACACCAGCAAGTATTTTTTTTTACACCAACAGCTAAAAATTGTGTCACATTTTCTATTCAGATGAACTTCTGATCAAACAAGAAATACATACCTTACAGCAGAATATAAAAAAAGGAAAAAAAATGTTAGACAAGCAACAGTGGGGTGCACTAAATGAACCCAAAACCAGCAAATCCCTGCAGCAACCAACTCAAATAGCACATTAGTTACACAAAGTGGAGCAGTAGGTCATTTTCTACTAGAAGCATAATAGCACTATTTTATTCAGTAAGCTTCCTAGTCCTGTCAACATGCATTTGTATTCACAGGAATATCAGAGTACACCAACTCTGTGTCAATGTTTATACTTAATAGCTAGATTATGCCAAAATACTTACCAAATAACAAATACATTTAGTTAGGCAATGGAGCATACAAGTCTTAAGTTACTTTAATATTAAAGTTAAATTTACAATTTTCTCAAAGGAATATCATGCACAGTCCATGAAGTCATAAGTAAAATGAAATTCATTTAAACATCCTTACAGTCAATGAAATTTTGTCAAGACACGGAAGCTAAATTTTCTGAATTTGCATTTGCCATAATAGCTTTCCTTGGACAAATATTCAGGTCTCAGACCTTCAAGCTTCAAAAATAAGTAAAATATATTATAATTGAGGGGAACGAGGAATCAAAGCTGCATTCAAAATTTCAGCTCAAAAATAGGCGTAGATGCAATACTCAAATATTAGAACGTGTAGAATGCAGAAGATCAGAATTCCCAAGTCAAACTGCACATGCAAAAATTGCTAGAAATATTCAATCTGAATTTAAAATTTGTCATGCGTAATTCTGCATCACAACTAGTGATCTGACAACAGTGCAAGATGCAGCATTTTCAGATTCTTTCAAAAACCTCAGTGCAAGAATAAATCAACTCCCATCTTACAATGCAATTTACTGCCAGGTGCTTAGCATTAGATTATCCAACAATGTGAAAGCAAACAAACACGAACCAGGAATTTAGTGATAAAACTGAATTTTCATAAATAAAATTGGGACCATAAGGTTTTAGAAAAGGAGCCTGCTTTGTCAATTTTACATTTATAGCTAATTTATCACATCCAAACACTTACAGATATGAAAGTATTATCAGGCATTATATACAAAACACACTGCATTTTGAATTTAGAACTAAATTCAAACATTTATATTTTTGATGTAATTCAGATTGATTTTTTTAGGCCAAATTATCCATACAAGATTATTCCATAACTCTGATTTAAGAGTATGGGTGTGTGAATTTCTGAGGAGTAAAAAAAATCAATTTGATCTAGGCATTCATGCTTATTGTGCAAAGGACCTGCCAGAGATGATGTCCTTCTAATTTTAGAAAAATAAAATCACTGGATGAAAAAAATGGATCCTATTCTAAAAGCAGGCTGGAATAAGAATTCAAAAAATTTCTGACTCAAGATTCGGATTTACTTCAATACAATTTAGTACAATAATGGGATAAGTTCATGTAATACTTCTGTATAATTCATTGACAATGCAAGCATCTATTACTGGCGTACATTAACTAAACCCATAAGAAATGGTGACAGCAGACCAAGCAGCATCAGAGGAGCAGGAAGGCTGACGTTTTGGGCCTAGGCCCTTTATCAGAAAACTGAAGGGGGGGTCTAGGCCTAAAACATCAGCCTTCCTGCTCCTCTGATACTGCTTGGCCTGTTGTGTTCATCTAGCTCTACACCTTGTATTCTCAGATTCTCCAGCAACTGCAGTTCCTACTATGTCAGAAATGGTGACAGCTTGCTTCTGGACGACATAGAGGTTTCAGTTAGGCAGTGGGAAGTTGCAATTATTAAATTCAGACCAGTAGATATAATCCAAAACAGTCACTGATTATCCACAACTGATTTTGAAACAGCTAAGGATCCTGGGATTGTACTCATTAGAGTTTAGAAGGTTGAGGGGAGATCTAATAGAAACTTACAAGATAGTGTATGGCTTAGAAGGGGTGGACGCTAGGAAGTTGTTTCTGTTAGGGGGGAGACTAGGACCCATGGGCAAAGCCTTAAAATTAGAGGGGGTAAATTTAAAACTGAAATGAGATGACATTACTTCAGCCAGAGCATGGTGGGCTTGTGGAATTCATTGCCATGGAATGCAGCGGAGGCTGGGACGTTGGATGCCTTCAAGGTAGAGATCGACAAATTCTTGATCTCAGAAGAAATCAAGAGCTACGGGGAGAGTGCAGGGAAGTGGAGCTGAAATGCCCGTCAGCCATGATTTAAATGGCGAAGTGGACTTGATGGGCCAAATGGCCTTAGTTCCACTTCTATGTCTTATGGTCTTATGATTTTAGAATGTCACGTAAGAGTTCAGCAAGAATAGCCATTTGGGCCTCAAGCTTGCTCCACTATTTGAGAAGATCATTAGACTAATTCTGGCTTTAATGGCATATTCCTGCCTAGGCCCCAATGAATGCAGCAATAAATCAAGAACTTCACTACCCATAATTTAAAAGTATTTGATGATCCCACCACAACTCACTGGGGAAGAGATTTTATTTTCACAAGACCCATCAGGAAAAAATTCTCATCTCTGCCTTAAATGGGAGACCTCTTTCATTTAAGCCATGACCCCAATTCGAATTTCTTGTGGAAGAGGAAGCATCCTTTTAGTGTTAACCCAGCTATGTTGTCTCATGTTTCAATAACATTACCTCACTCTTCTAAACTCCAACAAATACAGGCCCAACTTTTGACCATAAGACAACTCCTTCATGCCTGAAGCCAATTAAGTAAATCTCTTTATTGACGATCCCCATTAGTGACTACATTGGCACTTTTGTACAAATTTCAAGAAAATGAAACTCTTGCAGACAGAGGTAGGGATAATACCATTGCTCAAGACCCAACATCCAGTACAATAAAAAGGACAAGTAAACCCACTCAATTAACATGCAGCAAATCTTTCAGCTTTATCAATTGGCAACCGTTCACCAGTAATGCACTCACTCAGGCTCATTTTAGGGTTCACTAGGCATGTTCGGCTCCAGACCTCATTGTCACAATGAGGTGGTACCGGTATTGGGCTGGGTTGACAAAGTCAGAAATTACACGACACCAGGTTTATTTGAAATCACAAGCTTTCAAAGCGCTGCTCCTTCATGCGTCAGAAAAAACACTTCCTGATGAAGCAGCAGCATTCTGGAAGCTTGCGATTTCAAATAAATCTGTTGGACTATAACCTGGTATAATGTGACTTTTGACTGATTCCTCATTGCAGCCTTGGTTAAAAGTGGACATGAGCTGAAGTTTAACTTCGCATCTAAGCATCAAACAAGCATGAAACCAAGCTATCCTAGTAAGAACATAAGAACTAGGAGCAGGCGTAAGCCGTTCGGCCCTTCGAGACTGCTCTGCCATTCATTAAGATCATGGCTGATCTTTTCGTGGACTCAGATCCACTCACCTGCGTTCTCACCATATCCCTTAATTCCTTTATTGTTGAAAAAAATCTACATTAGCTTTAAAAACATTTACTGAAGTAGCGTCAACTACTTCACGGGGTAAGGAATTCCATAGATTAACCACCCTCTGAGTGAAGAAGTTCCTTCTCAATTCAGTCCTAAATCTGCTCCCTCTTATCTTGAGGCTATGCCCTCTTGTCCTAGCTTCACCTGCCAGCGGGAACATCCTCTCTACTTCTATCTTATCTATTCCCTTCTTAATTTTATATGTTTCTATAAGATCCCCCCTCAATCTTCTGAATTCCAATGAATATAATCCCAATCTACTCAGTCTCTCCCCATAAACCAATCCCCTCAACTCCAGAATCAACCTTGAGGCTCCTTGGCACTCCCTCCAGTGCCAGTACATCCTTCCTCAAGTAAGGAGGCCAAAACTGCACACAGTACTCCAGGTGTGGCCTTACCAGCACCTTGTACAGCTGCAACATAACCTCTCTGCTTTTAAACTCAATCCCTTTAGCAATGAAGGACAAAATTCCATTTGCCTTCCTAATTACTTGTTGTACCTGCAGACCACCCTTCTGTGATTCATGGACAAGGACACCCAAGTCCCTCTGCAGAACAGCATGCTGCAACTTTTTTACCATTCAAGTAATAATCCCTTTTACTATTACTGCTACCAAAATGTATGACTTGACATTTATTTGCATTGTATTCCAACTGCCAGACCTTTGCCCACTCAATGTATCATGTTCCTCAGCAAAGTTTCACAGTCCTCTGCACACTTTGCGCTGCCACTCATTACTGTTATCTGCAAACTTTGACACCCTACACGTGGTCCACAACTCCAAATCATCTGTATAAATTGTAAATAATTGCGGTCCCAACACGGATCCCTGAGGCACACCACTCGTCACTGATTGTCAGCCAGAATAGCACTCATTTATCCCCACTCTTTGCTTCCTGTTAGTCAACCAATTCTCTATCCATGCTAATACTTTATCCCTAACACCATGCATCCTTATCTTATGCAGCAGCCTCTTATGCGGCACCTTGTCGAAGGCCTTTTGGAAATTAAGTACGACTGGGTCCCCATTGTCCACCTTGCTCGTAATGTCTTCATAGAATTCCAAAAGATTTGTCAAGCATTTCTATCGAGATGCCTTGCTATTTCTTCCTTGATAGAGTCAAGCTTCTTCCCCACTTCAGAGGTTAAGCTAACTGGTCTATAATTCCCTCTCTTTAGTCTACCTCCCCTTTTTAAATAGTGACATCACATTTGCTGTTTTCCAATCTGCTGGGACTGCCCCATAGATAAGTGAATTTTGGAAAATTACCATCAGAGCACCTGCTATTTCTCCCACCATCTCTTAATATCTTGGGATGCATTCCATCAGGCCCAGGAGACTTTCAATCCTTAGCTCCATTAGCTTGCCCAACGCTACCTCTTCCGTAATAATGACTGTTTCCAGGTCCTCACTTACCTTTGTCTGTCAATTACTGGCATGTTATTAGTGTCCTTCACTGTGAAGACCGATACAAAATACCTGTTCAATGCCTCAACCATTTCATTATATCCCATAACTAAATTCTCCTTCTCATCCTCTAAAGGGCCAATGTTTACTTTAGCCACTCTTTGTCATTTTATATATTTATAGAAACTTTTGCTATCTGATTTTATATATTTATAGAAAATTGAAGTTAATGCATTCAGGAAAATTCTTCAAAGGCTGATGTTATATCTACCATGGAAGAGAGTAGTTCTAGTTGTTTTGAAGTCAATTATTGCAGCTTCAGATAATTATCACAAGTGTTCCTTGGGGCTGTGTATTAGATGTACCCATAATGAGCTATTACATAAAATGTAACCGTTTTTAAAAAAAGAATTCAGAAAATAAGCCTCACATTGCAATGTTCAAGTCCAAATTTAACTCCTTAGATAGTAAAGCTGTAAAGGTCTGAATGCTGCTGAATTATCAGTTCGGAATCAACATGCTCAGGCAAACCACACAAGTGAATCAAAGGGTGATCTGTCAGAGAAGTGTTGTGATTGCTACAAGTCTGATGCCAGGGGTTATGGCAAGTATCATCATCACAAGGTAGGAGTCAACATAATGGAACGTTCCCACTAGCCTAGAAAGGGTTACGCTGCAACAGCCAAAAAGCGTGGCAACTTCCAGGTTAACTGGCATTTAACTGATTAACCTGAACATTCACTGTTAGCATTATTAGCTGCAGTGTGTACTATATACACAATGTGCTGTAGAAACACACCATGGATTAATGCCAACATCTTCCCTGACCTATCATCTCCACAACTCAGGGCAACAACAACAGGTACATGGGAATATTGCTGCCAAGTTGCACACCACTGTGACTAGACAATTACTGCTGGCAAATCTGGGTTCCAACAGTTCAGACATTCCCATTAAACCCCCATTTAAAATATTCAGAGTTTCTGCTCATTCTAAATTTAAAATGTTTATCTTAGGAAAATACTATAAGTATGCAAATAATTAACTAAATAGTACTAAACAAAGTCAGATGAACTTTCCATAGTACCCCTTTTATTAAAGCCAGCTCAGTTTAGGTCACTGATGGTGAAAATCTGCTGAGTGACTGGACATATTAATGTCCAATCAATGGAAGGTGTAATGTTCTCTCAGGAAATCTGTTTCCAGTATGTATACATGCTGGCTGTTACAGAATACTACTAGGTCTAATTCTACTAATCAATTTTGTGATGTAACATTCAGCAAACAATGTCACTTTCAGGATTAATGCTGTTCAAATGAAGATCACAGCATTTTAAAAATCTTTTAGAAAGTATACAGCCCATCAATGCTTTCTCTTATTGCCTGAAAAGTAAAGCTATTTAATTCAGAAATCAGAGTCCCATGCCTGATATTTATGCTGCAGAATCCAGCTTTCTTCACTTGACAACTGATAAATCCATAAAAGCTTGCTTTTGCAATAGTGAATTTGTAAATGTTTTTAACTGCAAGAATCTGGGGATATTAGCAGTGATAAAATTACTCAACATACATCCAGAGGCCAGGATTAATGCTCCAGATATTGAATTTCAAATTGCAATAAATCAGGAAAAGAAATTTAAAATCAAATCAGGGATCATGAAACCAGCATATTATCATTAAAAATCTGCTTGGCCATAACGTCCTTCAGGGGAGCAAATCTACTATCCTTACCCTGTCTGGCCTATTTATGATCGCCAGGCCCAAGCAACGTGGTTGACTTTCACTTCCCCCCCCCACTTAAACCTTTAACCACCATCTTACTCAATGGTAATTCAGGGTGGACAGTAAATGTTGGCCTCGTCAGCTGTATGTATCAAGGACTTAGAGATCTATACCTACAGAATGGTGGTTGCTGGAATTCTGAAACAAAATCCGATATTGCTGGAGAACTCAGCAGGTCACACAGCATCATGTGGCAGAAAGCACAGTTCGTGTTTCAAGCCTAGGTTACACTGAAGACTGAATTTCTCCAGTAATTTCTACGTCAAAAGATATTTACACTGGTACTCAGTGCAAGATGCATCAGGTCCATAGATTTGGACCCATACTCTCAACACTTCTGGAAAGTGAGGAAGTCCAAACAACCTTTTGCTATAGTTCAGTCTGTAGCACTCAGAGTCAGATGATTGTGAATCAGGGTCTATTCCAGGAAATGAACAGAACAATCTAAAACATTACAGTGCAGCAGTCTATGTATCACAGTCACAGGTGCTATATCACAGGTGAGACATTAAATCAAGACTCTACCTGCCCTTTAGGCTGACATAAAACATCCCACGGCACTATTTGAAGATGATCAGGGAGATATCCCTGGTATTGTGGCCCATTATATCCCTCAAAGTAAGAAAACAAAACTTGGTCTAGTCGTCATCATGATGTTGTTTGCAAATTGTAGGAAACAGTCAATCATTCTGATTATACTAAAATTCTACAAAGTATCTTTCATTTAAATTCCAGACATTTCAGGGTGCTTAAGTGGCAAGATGAAATGTAACAGGCCATATTTAATGCCGGATATTTTGAACATTAGGAACAAACAATACCATGAATTTCACATGAACAAATAATATTTAATGCTAAAATTCAAATTGTTAATCTGACAAGTCAGGGCACAAAATCAATTCACTTTTCAGAATTTAACCAAGTAGCCAAAAAAACAAACTTACATGGATACCACTTAATACATGGCATTTGTTTTTCCCATAAAGCACCTTTTAAAACTAGGTCAAAGTGGTGATACAAGCTAAGGAGGATGCTTCACTCTTCTTTAAAAAGTTACTAGTTTAGATGTTGTTATGTATGCATGTGCAATAAAGATTGTCAAATTTGGTACGGATGTGCGAAGTTAGAAAAGGAGTCAGAATGGTTGGTTATGTTGTGAGAAGGGCTGTAATACATACTCTAATGAATAGTTTCCTACTATGCTATAAATGAGTGCAATTACAATGGAACATCAAACATTTGAGTAAATTACTTTATTTGCGATTAAGTTTTGGGTATTCATTCCTGGTAAATTGGGACACAAAAAAAGAATAGACTGCGTCACTGTAGTACAACATTTAAGCTTCCAATTTCTAAGCAGCCATATCGCATTACATTGCTACTAATTTGAGCTAATTTTTTTGCTGGTATTCACAGGCTAACAGTCATGAATTTTAGCCCGAACAGTGCTTCATTTGGCTCTATTTCAAACTGAAATTACTTCACATTTTAGCACAATCTATAATCTAGCTATTCTCAAAAGCTTTCAGATTTCTCACAAATGTGATTGTTGTTTGGTAGCAGACTTTGAATATTGCTGAAGAGACACTAACAATGAATTTAATATAACCAGTTCAGCCTGTGGCATAGCCTTTTTTTGCATTGCCAGAGTGTTTGGGAGGGCCATAGATTCCCTCTGCTTTCTTCACAGCAATGACTCAGCCAATCAGTAATCTTTTCTCCTGTGGTAGAAATGGCGGTTGTTTTAAATTTGCCAATCTTGCATTTGTCCTGATCAAACTGGGTGCAAATTGAAAAGCTTTGATTATACACATCTTTTCAGTAATATTCAACAAACTGTCATCTTAGCCAGCAAGACTGTAGCTTGTAATTCAAATACAATTTTCACATGCAAGCCCCCAGTACAGTCCCCACTGCTTAAAACATTCACATTTCAAACAGATAGCAACATAAACTATCAGAGAAAGGAAAATTTAGTTGCATCTATGCCAATTTTAAAGTTGTCAGTCAGAGCATCAAGTGCTCCATTTACTTTATGCAGAAACACTATACAAAGGCGTTTTTTTGGGAAAGTGACATTGTGGAACTTTATTTCAATAAAACATAGATTACAATCAATTTAACTTAAGCAGATTCCATGACTAACAGGATTGATTAATTTCCATAACAGTCTCGGATCAGTTTCTCTGCAGATAGATTTAGAACAACTTTGGGTATTTGAACTGTGAAGTTATTAGTCACAGAACTTAGGTGACCAGAGTGGAGAGGCTTATTGGTTGGGGAGTAATCATGATTGAAACCACTCAGTTGTTAATACATAAGCCAGATAATGGATTAAAGTGGATAGGTGCTCCTGTGTTACAATATTAATACTTTGATGAAACTGATAGAACACATTAAAAATCAAAAAATTCAACACCTTTTCCTTATTAATTCTATAATGAGAGTTCGGTTAAAATTGTCACCAAGCAAATGAAAAAGGACCTTTATAACCATAAGACATTATCTGTTATTTTCAGTGGCTATAACAAGGAAATCATATGCAAATATGTGACCACTGTAAGAAGTGGGGACTGTATTTAGCAACAAACACACTTGGAGTTATATCTTAAATACCATCACTGGTCCCAAGCAGCAATTTCTATAAGTATAGAGCCACAATGAACCAGATTGAACTTGACATTCAAATGCATCATATGATGAAAAGACCTTGGTTATGTCTGCTTCACTTGCTTAGGAGAACTGCTGAAGAAAGGATATTGTATATATGCAAATCCTCTTGGACGTCGCGTGTAGAAGTCAAGGGGAACGTAAACATCTACTATTGGGCCATAGCGACCAAACTCACGACGTAAATCCTCAGGCCTAAAGTACCATAAAAACGATACAGGTGATTTGAAACACAAATTTCCCACTGTGCATGTGAAGAGTCCAAAAACTCTATCGACATTAAACCATCTGAAAAGGAGATTCTATAATCAAGAAGATTTTGCACTCGAACATCAAATCAACTCGTAAACTGTCTACAGGATGTCAGGAATAGGATCAGTCAAGTTGGAGGCACTCATGGGCGAAATGGCTAGATGGCTAGACATCCCATTTTAATAAATGGGAAACTTAGTAATGCCTCAACTTTAGCAAAGATTTACAGTTCTTCAACTCTCTCCAATCATTTAAAGATGTCATCCAAAATAAATATTCTGGTGAAAATGAGTTTATAAACCAAAACATATGGCTTCATATGCCTCTGAACTAAATATGAAGATGCATCCAATATAAACTACACAAGTTTCTCACATTGCCTTGTCAGTGTTCTGTTGAGGTTATACAGTTGACTCTTTCTAGCCACTTGGTTCCTGCTGCCTCTCCTGGTATTTCAAGCCTGTCCACAGTTTAGCATCTTGTATCATTGATGTGTACTTTAAAAGTATCGAACTGAATTAGATTAGTCGCTATAAAACTAAATTAATTTTATGTCTATATATTATTTCTTGGCGTCTTTGACCTGTATCCATTTTTATCCCAATCAATTTTCCATTCCTGACTTAAGGAGCATTTAGCGCCATCTCCATCTAATTCAAAGTAAATGTCCCCAAATTTGAATATCTCCAAATCATTCATTACTGTAAATGTTTTAAAAATATAGTTTCACAATTAATTTCATTATAGCCTTTGGTCTAATTTAGTTCAAACCAGAAAAAGCAACAACACTGCATATTAAACAAAATAAATTAGCTTACCATCTTACTTATCCCTAATTTCTAAGTAGAAAGTTACAAATTTTGTTAAAAAATTAACATTCTAAAACTGTATTGTATTCCTTTGGTAGCACAAAGGTTTGGTAATAAGACTTCACTTTACAATAACAGGGTTCTACCCAGCATTTTTCAGAGGCTGACCCACTGCTCCTCACTCAATGGTCAGGTTCTCTGGAAATGGAATACTTGCGCATACCGTAAATACACAAGTTATTAAGTGAAGACGATTACATAGATGTATAAATTGCTCTGAACGTACCATGATTTTACTCAATATAATGCAACTTTTTTTAAACAAAGCATTCCTACATTTTTAAGAGCAATATTCAACACTAATTCATTTCTGGCTAAAATTATTTTTTGAAATATATTGCATTGTATTTCAGTATGGTACTATGCTGTTTCTAAGTTGAATCAAGTGCAAAAGGGCTCCCATAATAACGGTGCAAAAACTGCCACAGTGCAGTATCACAATGATTAATTTAATTTTTACATCTGCATTTAGTCAATAAATATTAGCTGGGCAGCAAGCAAACAGTTGGCATGCTTCGGACTGTGGTTCCACTGCAGTCACTGATTGCCCTGGAGAACGCATATGTGCAAAAGTCAGCTAAATACAGGAAAAGCTTAACAGAAGTCTAATCTGAACATTTCGCTCTCAGGAACACACAGGCAAACAATACCAACTTAACAGGTCATTTTCAAGTAACTAAAATGAAGATCACAAACCCTCAAGAAAAATTAACTGCTTGTGCAATTAGAGTCATAATCATACGGCACAGAGATAGATGCTTCTGTTCAACTAATCCATACCTAAAGTAAACTTGCTCCACTTGCCTGCATTTGGCCCAGTACCCTCCAAACCTTCCCTATTCATGTACTCATTTAAATGTCTTTTAAATGTCGTAACTGTACCTGCATCTACCACTTCGTTGCACACATGAATCACTAAGTTAAAAAAAAGTTGCCCCCCTCATGTCCTTTTTAAAACATTCTCACCTTAAAAATGTGCCCCCTGGTTTGAATCCCCCCCATCTAGGTAAAAGGCCCTTGCCATTCACTGTATCTATGCCCCTCATGATTTTATAAATCTTTAGGTCACTCCTCAATCTCAAACTCGGGCTGGGGGGGGGGTAGAGAAGAAGAGGAGAAGAGAGAGCGAGAGAGAGAGAAAGAAAAATCCCAGCTTTTAAGTCAAACCCCTCATTTACACCAACATCCTGCAAACCTTTTCCGGACCCTGTCCAATTTAATAATATTATTCGAGTGGCAGGGCTACCAGAAGTGGACACACTACTCCAGAAGAGGCCTCAGTTATGTCCTCTACAACCTCCACATGACCTTAAAAAGTTCACTGGCACTGGACTTCAGATATATTTAACTTGATGCACTGGAATACATACAATATTGCTACAAATTGCAAAGACAATCCAACCTCAGTTATTGTAAGTTATTTAATAGATGAATGCACATTGGTTTATAACCATTCTCTCTCAACAACTTTTCCATGTCTTGCCAACTTTACAGCACTAGTTATTCATTTACGCACACACTGCATTTAAGAGTGTTTTCTAACATCTCAAATTAATGCAAATTCACTTATCTTTAGGTGCAAATAATTTCAATAACTCAGTTCTGAGGTAGGGAAAACTTCACAGGCTCTTACTCGCTCAATAATTAGTGATGTATGCTTCAGTTTTGTGACTGAACAGAAAAACTTGTGTGGTACTTAAAGAATCAACATTACCCAAAATCCAACATTTAAAAAATAATCAAATGCTAGAACGCCATCTTAATAATCAATAACACCTCAATCAGAAGCCTAAAAATGTATTCCATCCCTCCTTCCATGGGTTGATACCTTCAGCAAATTCACTCACCTTATTGCATTAAATTTCTAATAAAGTAAAAACTTCAAGCACAAACTGTTTACTTTCAAGAACATTACAAAAGAAAAATCATAAACCAAGCACTCACTATTCTTAAAACCCATGAAGCACAGCAGATTAATTTTTCAACAGCCTCTTAGTAACTTTTGCATGGATAATAATCTATAGGCCAAGGGTGTTTACATATAGTGCAAGCACAAATTTTTTGATGGAAAAAATCTGTCCAGAGTACACAACACAATAAATAAGCAAGATTGAATGCAACTGACTGTTCAACATAAAAATCATAACTTTTCAAAATATCTCATCAAAAACTATCCTTTGTCCATTCCTTTGGTACATTTACACCCGATTGTTCTAACACACTTCTGGCTGGCCTTCCACATTCTACAGTGCAAATTTTAGATCATCTGTGTCCTTAACCCCCAGAAAGTCCCGCTAACTGTACTCGATGACCGACAACAACTCCTACTAAACAAATGGCTCAGTTGTAAAAATTCTCATTACGCTGAATTCCACCTCAGATTCACCCCCTTCTTCAATCTCTTCTAACTCCGCAACCATGCAAGATGTCTGCACTCTTCTAATCTTGGCCTCTTCCCCATCCCCAATTGATTTTGCTCCAGCATTGGCGGACATGTTCTAGCCTCATTCCTAAACTCCAGAGTTCCTCTCTCCCTGTCTCACTTTGCTTTCTAAGAGAAAGCGATAGTCCTTAAAATCCACTTCATTAATCAAGCTTTTGGTCATCTGCCGTAACATCTCTGAAAAGTGGCGCGGTGTCAGATTTCGATTTGTAATCCTAATAACGAAACAACTTTATTCGGGCACATTGAATGCGCTATGAAAATACAAGTTGCCGCCTTTAAGTATTTCTTCTATAAGCGTCTACAATTTCCTTGCTTTTTACTTGTAATCCCCCAAATGTTGAACCCGGAGGCTTTTAGAAAAGTGTGGCCTAAACAGACCCACGTTAGTTGAAGCCAACATAAACCACATTAAGGAATATCTTCAGCAGTTTAGGTGACCTAGTTACTAATCCCAAAAGCGGGAAAGATCTAGACTAGACTAAGCAGTCACTGGATAAAGAGCTACTCTCGGATTCCCCGGTTTCGCGGAATTTTCCTAACTGCGACGAAGGTAGGAGAAATCAAAGAGCCTGGCAGGTCGAAGTCGCCGCGGGCTCCGTCTCCCCATATCACTAGAGGCTGGCGGGCTGTCTGTCAGAGATAGAGGCCGAGGCCCGCGGCCTTCACGCAGAGGGCAAGACCCCGCGCTCGAGTAAAGGGAGCAACAACCAAAACAATTAAAAAAACCGAATTCGGCCTTCCCTTGCTTAGCTTTCTCATCGCACTATCTCACCTGGTGCAATCGCCGACATTCCTAACGAAGAGGGAGCTGTTGGGCGGGCGAGCGTACCGAGACATGGCGGCTGCGGTGGCGGCACCGAGAGAAAGAGGCGAACTGCGTCGCCAAGTGGCGAGTGCGCAGGCGCGGAGCCTGGCTCCGCCCATAGAACCCACTAGAAACCGCATCACAAGGACACGTTGACCAATGGCGGCGCGGCTCACCGGCACCATCTTGGTGCAGGCACCTGGACGGCGCGGCCGCCATTTGGTGAGAACGCCAGACATGGCTGAGTGTCTGAGGGAGCACGGTAACTGGTCTTCGATTTACCTCGGCCCTCTTCACCTTTATCCCCTTCAACAAACACATCTTCAACCTGCTTTAAAGATGACGCTAGAGTGAGCGATTCTTTGTGAGCTGTTCTCCAGCAGCTCTTAAGATTAGATTTATTACAGTCACCTGTGCTGTAATACAGTGAAAAGTAGTGTTTTGCGTGTTCGTCGCTGATCTCCGGCGCCATCTTGGATTTCTGTAAAATTGCATGATGTGACTGCAGTAGAGGGTAGTTTTGGTTTAGAAGTCCCATCGTTTCCACTGCCTTCTCAGTGACCAGTTGTGATTTATTTCTCTTCCTCATCTGTTGATCTTCCAGATGCTGCTGGATATTGGCTGGGGTCTTGGTTCAGGGTTTCACTGTTGCGGTGTGTGAGCTGGAGCCGCTCATAGTTCTGGGCCCATAGCTCTTACAGGCAACATTAAGCAGAGGTTGATCCAAACTAGTGATTCCAATTTGACGTTTACTCCTCTTTTTGGGCGGCAGTAGTCCCAATTGTGTTCTGAGGAAGGGTCACCCAACCCGAAACATTAACTCTGATTTCTCACCACAGATGTTGCCAGACCTGCTGATCCTTTCTGGGAACTTCTATTTTTGTTTCTGATTTACAGCATCCACAGTTCTGTTAGTTTTTATATGCCAGTTCGTTTCATTATTGGTTTATAAATGTGAGCTGAGTATCGGAAAGGCTTAGAAGGAGTATTGCCAGGCAGCCACCTGATAGAAGTTACACTTTGACTCCATGCTGGAGCTTCAACGATTGTACATCTTAAATCTCCCCTCTCCCCTTATGGTTTGATGACTGATTTTATCGTTACATCCGTTGTAATAGTTCTCTTCTTTTTCAACCTCAATTCTAAGTCTGTCAGAATTACTAACAGGTGTTCTGTGAAATCTACTTTTAGGTCTGGAGATTCTTCAACCGAAGGGGCCTGGCAGCCGACTTTGGAATTGCGACCACAAACCCAGACGGACCAGACATTTACTAGCTTCTCACAGGCCTGACCTACCTGACCACATGGATAACCAGCAGCAAGGCCTGGCTGGTCTGGGAACAAGAACTGACCTCACGGAGACCCGAGGGACCAGACCCTTACCAGTTTCTCAAAGGTCCAACCAACTTGGCCGCGTGGTGCAACGACATCGAGGCCCTTCCAGCCCGAGAACGACACCTGACCTAACGGTCCGACATCAAGGGAACCTGACCTGTCCGGGGACAAGACCTGACCTCGCAGAGACCCGACATCGAAGAGACCTGACCAGACAGACTATAGGACCGCCTGAAGCACTCGAGGCTGTGACCAGTTCCCAGGATCTGACTAGATGCACTCACTTATCTCCTGTAGTGGCTCACGGCCCCAACCAATTCCAGGGCCCAACCAGAAGCAGCCACCAACCCAGGAAAAGGGGGAGACGTGCTGGCCTACAGGTGAGACTGAAACAACGTGGTTTCAAGTCCTCCCTCCCCAGCATATTCCTGGCAAATGTCCAAGCTATCGAAAACAAGCTAGATGAACTTAAAACTAGACTCACCTATCAGAGGGAATTGAGAGATTGCTGTGTGCTTTGTTTTACAGAGACATGGCTCACTCCCACTACACCTGACAATGCCTTACAGCCTGAGGGCTTCTCAATTCATCGGATGGACTGCACAGTGTCCTTGGGTAGGGCAAGGGATGGAGGGGTCTGCCTCCTAATCAATAACTCTTGGTGCTCAGATGTGGCCACCCTGCTAAGTTACTGCTCCCAGGACCTAGAATATTTAATGTTGAAGTGCCGTCCCTATTACCTGCCGCGGGAGTTCACCTGTGTTATTCTGACAGTAGTTTACATCCCACCCCATGCAGAAATGAAGAGTGCACTTGATGAAATATACACAGTTACAAATAGATTCGAGATGAAATACCCTGAGGCCTTGTTCATCATAGCTGGTGACTTCAACCAGGCCAACCTCAAAAGTGTTCTACCAAAATACCATCAACACGTCTCCTGTCCCACCAGAGGTGCAAACATTCTTGACCATTGCTACACAACTGTCAAAGATGCCTACTGCTCCATACCTCGCCCACATTTTGGAAACTCAGACCGTAACGCTGTGTTCCTTCTCCCAGCTTACAAGCAGAAACTGAAGCGGGAAAACCCAGTACAGAGAGTCGTACAGTGCTGGTCTGAAGAGACGGACAAGCTCCTACGTGACTGCTTCGAGTCGGTGGACTGGTCCGTATTCAAGAACTCAGCAGCCAACTTAAATGAGTATGCCACTACTGTTACAGACTTCATCAGTAAGTGTGTAGAAGACTGCGTGCCAAAGAAGTTAATCCGAGTGTTCCCCAACCAGAAACCATGGATGAACTGGGAGATTCACTCCCTCCTCAAGTCCAGGTCTGAGGCATTCAAGTCGGGTGACCCTGACCTATACAAGAAATCCAGGTACGACCTTCGTAAAGCCATCAGAGATGCCAAGAGACAGCACCAGAATAAGCTAGAGTCCCAGACTAACCATGCAAGCAGTTCTCATTTGTGGCAAGGCTTATGTGACATAATGGGCTACAAAGAATCAAGTAGAACTGCTGGCAGCAATACATCACTCTCCGATGAGCTTAATGCATTCTATGCTTGTTCCGAACAGAAGGTCAGTGAAACGATGTCCCCTGCTCCGATAGTCTGGAGTGCACCTGTACCCACAATCACCGTTGCAGATGTTAGATCAGCCTTTCTAAGAGTGAACCCACGGAAAGTGACTGGCCCGGATGGAATCCCTGGCCGTGCACTTGGATCCTGCGCAGACCAGCTTGCTGGAGTATTTGCTGACATCTTTAACCTCTCCTTGCTCCAATCTGAAGTCCCCAATTGCTTCAAGAAGACCACTATTGTCTCGATGCCAAAGGAAAATCAAGCATCGTGCCTCAATGACTACCATCCAGTGGCTCTGACATCCTTAATTATGAAGTGCTTTGAGAGTTTAGTCAAGGCTCACATCAACCCCAGCCTCCCAGCCTGTCTTGATCCTTTACAGTTCACCTACTGTCACAACAGGTCCACGGCAGACGCCATCTCTCTAGCCCTACACTCACCCCTTGAACATCGGGATAATTATGTCAGACTTATTGACTACAGCTCCACCTTCAACACCATAATTCCAATTAAACTGACCTCCAAACTCTGAGACCTAGGACTTTGCTCTGTCCTCTGTAACTGGATCCCCAACTTCTTGATCCATACACCACGATCAGTAAGGATAGGCAACAACACCTTCTCCACCATAATCGTTAACACCAGTGCCCCACAAAGCTGCATGCTCAGCCCCTTATAATACTGTTTGTACACACATGACTGTGTGTACAATTTCCACATAACTCAGTTTACAAGTTTGCTGACAACACCACCATTTTGTTTTGGATCTCAAAACAACGATGAGACAGAGTACAGGAAAGAAAGTATTCAGTGACATGGTGTAAGGGTAACAATCTGGCCTTCACTGTTGGCGAAAGAAAGAGCTGGTTATTGATTTCAGGAAGTGTAGTGGAGGATACTTCCCTGTCTATATCAATAGTGCTGAGTTGGAGATGTTCGAGTAGCAATCACCAACAATCTTCCTGCTATGACCAAGAAAGCACCACAATGCTTGTACACCCTCAGAAAGCCAAGGAAATTCGTAAAGTCCAAAAGGACTCTTAATTTTTAATAGATGTACAATAGAAAGCATCCTTTCAGTCTTGCAACTGCTCTTCCTGAGACGGCAAAAATTACAGCGTTGTGAATGCAGCCCAGTCCATCACATAAACCAGCCTTCCATCCGTTGACACGCTATCAGAGATAATGGGAACTGCAGATGCTGGAGAATTTGAAATGACAAAGTGTGGGGCTGGATGAACACAGCAGGCCAAGCAGCATCTTAGGAGCACAAAAGCTGACATTTCGGGCTGAGACCCTTCATCAGAAAGGGGGATGGGGAGAGGGTTCTGAAGTAAATAGGGAGAGGGGGAGGCGGATTGAAGGTGGATGGAGGAGAAGATAGGTGGAGAGGAGACAGACAAGTTAAAGGGGCGGGGATGGAGCCAGTAGAGGTGAGTGCAGATGGGGAGGTAGGGAGGGGATAGGTCCACTCGGGGAGGACGGACAGGTCACGGGGACGGGATGAGGTTAGGAGGTAGGGAATGGAAATGTGGCTTGAGGTGGGAGGAGGGGATAGGTGAGAGGAAGAACAAGTTAGGGAGGCGGGGACGAGCTGGACTGGTTTTGGGATGCAATGGCGGGAGGGGAGATTTTGAAGCTTGTGAAATCCACATTGATACCATTGGGCTGCAGGGTTCCCAAGCGTAATATGCGTTGCTGTTCCTGATGCCACCCGAAGGTTGCAGGAACAGCAACTCATTTTCCACTTGGGAACCCTGCAGCCCAATGGTATCAATGTGGATTTCGCCAGTTTCAAAATCTCCCCTTGCTCCACTGCGTCCCAAAACCAGCCCAGCCCGTCTCCATCTGCCTAATCTGTTCTTCCTCTCACCTATCCCCTCCTCCCACCTCAAGCAGCACCTCCATTTCCTACTTCCTAACCTCATCCCGCCCCCTTGACCTGTCCTTTCTCCCTGAACTGACCTATTCCCTCACTACCTCCCCACCTATACTCTCCTCTCCACCTATCTTCTCCTCTATCCATCTTCAGTCTGCTTCCCCCCCTCTCCCTATTCATTTCAGAACCCTCTGTCCATTCCCCTTTTCTGATGAAGGGTCTAGGCCCGAAACATGAGCTTTTGTGCTCCTAAGATGCTGCTTGGCCTGCTGTGTTCATCCAGCCCCACACTTTGTTATCTCTCTTCCATCTGTTGACTCTGTATACACCCCGCTGCGTCAGGAAGGCTGTCAATGTAATCAAAGACACCTCTCAGCCCAGTTATATACTCTTTCACCCTCTTCCTTTGGCAGAAGATAAAAAGTTTTAAAGCATATATCAAAGATTTAAGAACAGCTTCTTCCCCGCTGTTATCAGACATGAATGGGCCACTGTAATATTAATGTTGTTCTCTCTTGCACCTTCTGTATTGTTGTAACACTGTATTCTGTGCTATGACCTGATGTATTTATGTATGGTAAACATAGAAACATGGAAGATAGGAAAAGGAGGAGGCCATTCAGCCTTTGAGCCTGCTCCACCATTCATCATGATCAATGCTGATCATCCAACTCAATAGCCTAATCCTGCTTTATCCCCCAAACCTTTGATCCCATTCACTCCATGTGCTACGTCTAGATGCCTCTTGAATATGTCCAATGTTTGGGATCAGCTCCTTCCTTTGGCAGTGAGTTCCACAGGATCACCACTCTTTGGGTGAAGTAATGTCTCCTCATCTCAGTCCTAAACATCTACCCCCAGTCCTCAGACTGTGACACCTCGTTCTGGACATGCCCACCAACCCTGTTAGAAATTTTCTAAGTCTCAGTGAGATCCCCCCCCTCACTTGTGTGAACTCTGGCGAAAACAATTCCAACTTTGTCAATCTGTTCTCATTCGGCAGACTCGCAGTCCCTGGAATCAGCCTGGTAAACCTTCGCTGCGCTCCCTTGAGAGCAAGAAAACTCTCCCTCAGAAAAGGAGACCAAAACTGCACAAAATATTCTAGGTGTGGCCTCACCAAGGCCCTGTACAAGCGCAACAATATAACCCTGCTCCTGTACTGGAAACTTCTTGTAATGAAGGCCAACATACCAATTGTCTTCTTTACATACTGCTGCACCTGCATGCTTATCTTCAGTGACTGGTGCACAAGGACACCCAGGTCCTGTTGCACGCTCCCCTCTCCCAATTTACAGCCATTCTGGTAATAATCTGCTTTCTTGTTTTTGCTTCCAACGTGAATAACCTCAGATTTATCCAAATTATAATGCATCTACCATTGATTTGCGCACGCACTCAACCTAATGACGACATGCTGAAGGATCTCTGCATCCTCGTCACAGTTCACCCTCCCACCCAACTTGGTATCATCTGAAAACTTGGCGCTGTTTAGATTAGATAGATTCCCTACAGTGTGGAAACAGGCCTTTCGGTCCAACAAGTGCACACCGCCCCTTGGAACATCCCACCCAGATCCATCCCCCTATAACCCACACACCCTTGAACACCACGGGCAATTTAGTTTGGCCGATCCACCTAGCCTGCACATCTTTGGACTGTGGGAGGAAACTGGAGCACCCTGAGGAAACCCACGCAGACACGGGGACAATATGCAAACTCCACACAGACAGTTACCTGAGGCTAGAATCGAACCCGGGTCCCTGGTGCTGTGAGGCTGCAGTGCTAACCACTGTGCTACCATGCCGCCCACTGTTACATTTTGTTTCCTCATCATTAATATGCTTTGTGAATAGCTGGGGTCCCTATTCACAAAGCATATTAATGATTTGGATGAGGAAACAAAATATCTGTGGGCACTTCACTAGTTACTATCTGCCAGTATGAAATGATCTGCCTAAATAGCCCACAGAATAATACTTTTTACAGCAGCTGGTTCACGTGACAATAACAAATAATCCAACCTCTTCCATCCCAGACTCTGGGGAAATAAAACAAAGAACAGAAGGGGCTGAAGATCGCAAACAAAAACAAATTACTGGAGAAACTCAGTATGCCTGGCAGTATCTGTGGGGAGAGAAAGCAGATTTCATGAGAAATATGAGTGGGATGTTTATCTTGTTGTACCTGCAGTGCTATTCAATAGGATCATGGTTGATTCATCATTCCTCACTTCCACTTTCCTAACCTTTCTGCCTACTGCTTGATTCCCTTACTGGTTAAGAATGCATCTATCGCCACTTTAAATATACACAAGTTCTTTATCCCCACAGCTGTCTGAGGCAAGGAGTTCCAAAGATTATCCTCGGAAACAACCTTCATCTCAGTCGTAAATTGGTGCCCCTTTTATTTCTGAGACTATGCCCTTTGGTCCTACACCCTCCCATGAGGTGAAACATCCTCTCAACATTTACACTCTCAAGCCCCTTTTATTCCAAAGAGATCACCTCTCATAGTTTTAAACCATTATTAATCCTGCAGACTTATTCTGTAGAGGATCTACATTCTCTTTACTTATGGTTTTCCTTTTTAAATACTAGTAGAAACTTTAATAACTAGTTAGTTTTCTCTCGTGCTTTAATTTCTCCCGTTGTTTGCAGTGCGAATTCATGTTTTGTAGATACTACATGCATTCAGATACAGAACATTTAATACTTCTTATTATTTTTGCACCCTTTAGCCTTACCTGTTCGTCCACTCTTAGGTTTATACGGAATTTCCTGTTATGCTCTGAACATCATGTGTCATTTTCCATATTTGGGTTGGGGGGGAGCAGTGAGGAGGTAGGGTGGTGTGACGGTTTATCAATCAGTGCATTTTGTCCAAATTTATCTATAACACATAATTACTCATGCATTAACATCATAAGAAAAGAGAAAGATAGACCTTCTAAACGTCAGACCTTTGATGTCTGGAATTACATTTTTTGGACATTTCTGACCATTTTGAACAATAACATTTTTTTCTATCTTTAAAAGATTGCAGATTGACCAATTCAATTTCTCATTCAAACACTACCTGGCATTATAGAGTCACTGCAGGCAGCACTTATTTTACTTCTCACGTTGGATTAAACTTTTTTTAAGGTCAAAATCCATTGAATAGGACAGGTTGTGTGCTTTTTTTAGTCCTTGTTATGAGAAAAAATAAATTATTGTTAAAACATCATGTTTGAAATTATGATTGCAAAGCATAAGATATCCCACAAATGTGTTATTTTCAATAACAGGATACATTACATATGTTCTATTTTTAATTCTAAAAAGGCAGTTGTTACTGTGTTGTCAACTTCCACTGTTTTTGCTTGTTTTCTCATAATTGTCCGATGCTTGTTTTTTACTCTCCTTGGATTGCATTACTCCTGTTGTTTTATTTTCCATCATTATTTTGCATCATTCAGTAATTTCAATGAGCCCAGAGCAGACTTGATGGACTCCCAGCATGGACTCCCTGCTTTAGAACTTTAGGACTATAATGCTGAACCTTGACCTGTATTTCTTTATTTTTATAATTTATTCCTAAGATTTTGTACCTAGGCATCTTTCTACCTAAGATGGTGCTGGAACTGGTGACTTTGTACACTTTTTGCTGTACTCATGTATCCCTGTTCTTGAGTAGGTGTGATGATAAAACTAATTCTAAGTTGCTCATTAGTGTAGAGTCCATATTTATTACGTGATGATCATGCTCACTTGGCTTTTTTTAATATCATGGGAGACTTTGTTCAGTTCAGGAAATGATATGGTTTTCTCTGCACTTTTTTGCCTTAATATATTATTACCAAATCAAATTCATGCTATTACAGTTGTCACCCATGAAAAAAAATGCAGAAAACTGTTTCCTGCACTTCATACCATATGAGATAATGTCAGTGTTCTAACCAAACTAGGTTTTAGTGTGGGGATTACAGATCCAGCATTACTATAATTAAGTGTTTTGTAAGATCAAACCACTTGACTTTGGTTTCTCTCATCTTAGCTGTCAGTTCCATCTCCCTCCCTAGCCACTTTTTTAGGCTGAAAGAGGGTGACCGGAACCTCAGAACAGCTGAACCGAGATATTAACTCCATATTCTGACTCAGAGATCATCTACTTGCAACTCCATACTATCACTAATCAAAATCCCTGCCCCTACCTATCTGCCGTGGAAATGTTTTAACAATGCTTTTGATACCTGCATACTCAGTTGCATCAGTGTTTGTCTTGCTAGCTTCTCATCCATTTCATTCAAAATCTTTTGCTTGTATCTTCACTTGCATAAATTCCCATTACACAACACCCTTGTTCCACATGATGTGTGTTGGCTTCCATTTAAAAAGATGAAATATTTCAATTTCAGATCCCTCCATGACATTGACCTTAATCTCTGCAACCTCTTCTAGGCCTACAACCACATTACACCTCCCCCCTTCCCAAACTTCCTTGAATTCTAGACTTGCCACAGAATCCCTACAGAAAGAGACCATTCAGCTCATCAGGTCTGCATCCACCTGAAGAGCATTCCTCTTATACCCAGACCCTGTAACCCTGCATTTACCGTGCCTAATTCACCTAACCTGCATGCTATGGACTAATTTAGTACAGCCATTCCACCTAATCTGTTCATTTTTGGAAGGAAACTGGGGCACCTGGTGGAAACCTAAGCAGACATGGAAAACATACAAACTCCATGCAGTCACCCAAGTTGGGATTGAACCCACATGTCTGGTGCTGTGAAGCACAGTGCTAATTGTTGTGTCACCCTATTTATTTGTTGCCCTTCATCTACTTTGCCCGTCAGTGGTGGCTATTTTATCAGTTATCTAAGCCCTAGGCTTTGGAGTTTCCTACCTAATCCTCTTTGCCTTCATCCCATGTGACATTTTTCACTCAAGCAAACATCAGTTGAAACCAGTCGTGAATATCAATCGGAGATAACTGATTTGGATTGAAATTAATGGGTAATGATTTTAACTCTATGCAACTAGATTGAAGTTATAACTGGCAGCCTGTTAGTAACCCAAGTTTCCCAATTCACTTTAACTGGGCTATTTGAATCGTACTGTTACCAGCTGATGCCTGGAACCAACTGATGTTTATTGGAACAACAGTCAATGGCGGGGCTGTATGAAGTGATATACAACAAAGAGATCTAGAGGTACAAGTTCTTGATCTGTCAAAGTGGAGTAACAAGTAGACAGGATAGTGAAGAAGGCTTTCAGTATGCTTGCTTTCATTGGGCACAGCGTTGAGTATAGGAGTCGGGACATTTTTTGTTGCAGCTGTACAAGACATTGGTGTGGCCATATTTAGAGTACTGTGTGCAGCTCTGGTCAACCAACTATATAAAGGTTACAAACTAGAAAGAGCATAGAAAAAAAATTACTAGGATGCAACTTGGACTGGAAGGTTTGAGTCATAAGGAGAGGGTGGATAGGCTGGGATATTTTTCCTTGGAGTGTAGGAGATTGATGGCTGACCTTATAGAAGTCTATAAGATTGTGAGAGGCATAGATAAAGTAGATAGCCAACAGCTATTTCCCATGGTAGTGGAGTCTAAAACTAGAGAGTATAGGTTTAAGGTGAGCGAGGGATACAAAAGGGTCCAGGGCAGTTTTTCATACAGATGGTAGTCAGTGCCTGGAATGGGCTGCCAGAGGTATTGGTGAAGGTGAGTACAATTTTGCCATTCAAGAATCTTTTGGACACAAGTGGATGGGATAGGTGTGGAGGGATATGGCCCAAAGGCAGGAAATTGGGACTAGATTAGTTGTAAAAGCTGGGCAGCACAGACAAGTTGGACAAAGACCCTGTTTCCATACTGTAAACCTCTATAACTTTATAAGTTGACAGGCAATTTGGAACCAGTTAACTTGAGCCTATTGATATGTGGTTTTAGATTCTTTTACCTGGAAATGGTACCAGTTGAAGCCAGCTAGGTTGACTTGCGTCAAAATATTACCTAAGTAAATCTGCAGGGCAACAAGACATTGGCTTGTCAGTACACATGCCCACTCTGGGTTTTCAACATGCTACGTAGAATACAATGGTATTTATTTTTACACTTCACATTTTTCACGACGTTGCACAGATACAAGTTTACTAATGTTGTGCATTCAGTTGTTATTTTACTGGTTTTAGGTACAGCAGCTACATTCTCAGGGTTGCACAGCAAAAGAAAGTGCATTATGTTGAAAACTACAAAGCTGGAGGAGGATCTGTCCCTTCGCACCTAATTATTGACTTTAGAGAAAATTGCTCGCTGATTGTCACTGGTTCTAATATTGCATCATTGATTTGGAGCTGACACTTGTCTCTTAATGCTGCTATGAAGCTTCATGGGACGTTTTGGTACACTAAAGTACTATATCATTGAAAGCAGATTTTGCTATTATCTCACACGTGGTATTTCATGGACAAATAACTTTGCTTGAACTGGCTATTGTTAATGTGTAAGCTTTTTCTTCTGCCTTGAGACCATGATCATGCATCATAGCCAATTCGCAAGAAATCAGAGTAGATAGATTCATTTTGTTATTTGTTAGATAAAGAAACACCATGTTTTTGTGCTGATAAGAAGGTAGGTATATATTGTATTACCAATGTCCTACAATGCCCATCAGACACTAGGTGTCACTGCTCATTAACATAACGTATTAGAACATAGGACAAACAAGATCATACATAGGCATGAAAATTCATCTACAGAGTTTCAGTACTTTGGGAATGTCACAAGATATGGCCTATGCTCTTGATGAAATGTTACGTTGGACATATATCCTAATGAATAGCTAATGTCTGCTGCCTTCCCAGAGCCCAATTCATACGTTTTTGTTTGTAAAGGTTTTATCACAGAGCAAAGTCAATTACTGTACCAGATCATTTTCTATAACTAGGTCCACATGTCTTGTCCCCGGTTGGGTCTTTTTCCTTGCAAAGACAATGCTGAAGAGTGATCCAATACAGGTCTAAACCTAGGATAAAGCTGAAGTAGAAATTATTTCACATGCGTGAAGGAGCAATAAGATTGTCACTGTTGTGTAAAGGTCTGAAAGGGTTAATACTGAGGTACCATAGGTGTACCATAGGCATGACCCACTGTGGTGGTGTCATATGAACAGGATTGGGAAGATAAAATGAGACATCTGGTCTTCAAAGTTAATTGATGTCTACCATATCAACGTAAGCTGTAACTGGTTGCGAACAGGCAATTAATTACTTCTTGTTAACTATAAGAGACTAGACTGGCAAGTGATTTTCCTCTACTATACTGAACCAAGCAGGCATGGGCACCAGGAACATAAGTAGACCATTTAACCCATCGAGCATGCTCTGTCACTGAATGAGATCATGACTGATCTGATGATCCTCAACACCGCCTTCCCACATTTTCCCTCATAACATTTCATTCCCTTATTTACTCAAAATCTGACTACATTTATGTCCTAAAGCTTCCTACAGTAAAAGAGGATGTTGGTAGCAACCTTTAACACAAGCAACAGCTCATTCAGTGCAGTGACCTGGTTTGCCCAAACAACATTCACTGAGAGGCCAAATAGGAACCAGAATCTACTGAATCATGAGATAAGAATAAAGAACCTCCAGACACCGGGAGTACCACAGTCAAACATATATTGCTGAAAGGATAGGTATGAGATGATTTTGCACACGTGGACTAATGCAGGAATGTTAAATTTCAAATGATCACAGCAATTTAAACTACTGGAGAAAATGTTGGTGATTCGTTGGTGAGGTTGACGCTGATTGTCCAAGGCATTGACATGGAGAAAAGTCCCCCAGTTTCTGAGTAATTCAAAAATATACAAGGCTTCAAAATGTTTTACTTTGTTTGCAGGGAGCAAGTCCCTGTGTAAATGTATTTCACTTTAGCAAACTCAAATTACAAGCAAGTTACAAGCTTAACTGATTATTTTAAATGGTTTTTATTGCAGCTGTTAATACATTCAGAATTATTCAAAAAATGTCCCCAACCGTGGAATCGCATTTCATGGTAGATGGTTTATTTTGGGTTTTGCAACTCCACTCATCCTCCGACAATTCCGCCATCTACAATCCGACCCCACCACCCAAGACATTTTTCCATCCCCACCCTTGTCTGCTTTCCGGAGAGACCACTCTCTCCGTGACTCCCTTGTTCGCTCCACACTGCCCTCCAACCCCACCACACCCGGCACCTTCCCCTGCAACTGCAGGAAATGCTACACTTGCCCCCACACCTCCTCCCTCACCCCTATCCCAGGCCCCAAGCTGACTTTCCATATTAAGCAGAGGTTCACCTGCACATCTACCAATGTGGTATACTGCATCCACTGTACCCGGTGTGGCTTCCGCTACATTGGGGAAACCAAGCGGAGGCTTGGGGACCGCTTTGCAGAACACCTCCGCTCGGTTCGCAATAAACAATTGCACCTTCCAGTGGCAAACCATTTCCACTCCCCCTCCCATTCTTTAGATGACATGTCCATCATGGGCCTCCTGCAGTGCCACAATGATGCCACCCGAAAGTTGCAGGAACAGCAACTCATATTCCGCTTGGGAACCCTGCAGCCCAATGGTATCAATGTGGACTTCAGCTTCAAAATCTCCCCTTCCCCCATCGCATCCCAAAACCAGCCCAGTTTGTCCCCTCCCCCCACTGCACCACACAACCAGCCCAGCTCTTCCCCTCCATTCACTGTATCCCAAAACCAGTTCAACCTGTCTCTGCTTCCCTAACCCGTTCTTCCTCTCACCCATCCCTTCCTCCCACCCCAAGCCGCACCTCCATCTCCTACCTACTAACCTCATCCCACCTCCTTGACCTGTCCGTCTTCTCTGGACTGACTATCCCCTCCCTACCTCCACACCTATACTCTCCTCTCCACCTATCTTCTTTTCTCTCCATCTTCGGTCTGCCTCCCCCTCTCTCCCTATTTATTCCAGAACCCTCACTCCATCCCCCTCTCTGATGAAGGGTCTAGGCCCAAAACGCCAGTTTTTGTGCTCCTGAGATGCTGCTTGGCCTGCTGTGTTCATCCAGCCTCACATTTTGTTATCTTGGATTCTCCAGCATCTGCAGTTCCCATTATCACTCAGCATTGTCTGTGCTCTGTCCGTTATGAACAGCAAAGGAACATTTTGCTTGATTCAATCAGCCTGGCACTGGAATGAAAGCCCTCCAAACCTGGCATCATGGCAGATCTCAAAAATGCCCAGTCTATCCTAAATTACCCTCATAAGACAAAGTATCTCAAAGATTTGAATAACGTGTTAAGCAAACGTTTCATGCTAGGACAATAATATGGCTGCATGAATAGTACTTTGCATTAACAGTCTTTCACACAATTGTACAAAATCATGGATAAATTTCACGGATAATGTGGCACTCAAGTGAATAAAATCCAACAAATTCCTAAAACTGGACAGCCAACACCATAGGCTTCTAAAAGAGATTACCGCAGTGATAGTGGGTGTGAGGGCTACAATTTTCCAAAAATTCCTAGACTTTTGAATGGACCCTTGAGTTTGGACATTTGCAAAAGTAACACTGCATATCCAGGAAGAAAAGAGAGTGAAAACCAGGAGCAATAGTTCAGTTAGCCTGACAGTCGTCATTGGATAAATGCTGGACTCTATTGTTAGGAGATATGCATTTAGAAATGGTATAGTATGATTGGAACATGTCAAGAGATAGTAGGAACTGCAGATACTGGAGAATCTGAGATAACAAGATGTAGAGCTGGATGAACACAGCAGACCAAGCAGCATCAGAGCAGCAGGAAGGATGACGTTTCGGGCCTGGACCCTTCTTCAGAAAAAAGCCCGAAACGTCAGCTTTCCTGCTCCTTTGATGCTGCTTGGCCTGCTGTGTTCATCCAGCTCTACACCTTGTTATCTTGGAACATGCCAATTTGGGTTCATGAAAAGAAAATCTTGTTTGACGAGTTTATTAGAATATTTTTAAGAATGCAGCAGAGCAGATGAAGAGGTACAAGGAGACGTAATATGCTTGGATTTCCAAAAAGCATTCAATAAGCTGACATCATTAATAGGATGAGTGTTGATGGGGTTGTGGATGATGTATTAGCATGCACAGCTTTCCTGCTTCATTGCCAATTCATACCCTTATATGGGCTATTATTGCCCTCTGCAGCTAATGTTAATCTAGCATCAGGCAAGGGACTTTCCAGGTAGGGTCATAACAAGTGACGAAAAATCTAAAAGTACTTAATATCTGATTAAGGAATACAGCATTGTGAATTGGGAATGCCCACAGAGAGTAGTCCCAGTCCTCATTACAGCCAAGAATTCTCATGGTGCATTGCTTTCAGTCCTTGGAGAGAAAAAACTATGAAGGCAATATCCAGAAATATTGACAATAAAGGCCTTTGTTGTCACACTGCTAGTCTGGTGTGAGGACAAGGAGATCTTTGGTGAAAGAGAATTACATCTTTCAGGTAGAATTCCCTGGCTCCTGTGGAGCCTTGGACCTCACATTTCTGGTCAGCATTGCTTTGGGCCAAAGCCAAACATTGGCCAAAACTGAAGATTCATCAATAGTTCTCACTGGGCTTGCATCCACTGTACCCGGTGTGGCTTCCTCTACATTGGGGAAACCAAGCGGAGGCTTGGGGACCGCTTTGCAGAACACCTCCGCTTGGTTCGCAATAAACGACTGCACCTCCCAGTCGCAAACCATTTCCACTCCTCCTCCCATTCTTTAGATGACATGTCCATCATGGGCCTCCTGCAGTGCCACAATGATGCCACCCGAAAGTTGCAGGAACAGCAACTCATATTCCGCTTGGGAACCCTGCAGCCCAATGGTATCAATGTGGACTTCACCAACTTCAAAATCTCCCCTTCCCCCACCGCATCCCAAAACCAGCCCAGTTCGTCCCCTCCCCCCACTGCACCACACAACCAGCCCAGCTCTTTCCCTCCCCCCACTGCATCCCAAAACCAGTCCAACCTGTCTCTGCTTCCCTAACCTGTTCTTCCTCTCACCCATCCCTTCCTCCCACCCCAAGTCGCACCTCCATCTCCCACCTACTAACCTCATCCCACCTCCTTGACCTGTCTGTCTTCCCTGGACTGACCTATCCCCTCCCTACCTCCCCACCTATACTCTCCTCTCCACCTATCTTCTTTTCTCTCCATCTTCGGTCCGCCTCCCACTGTCTCCCTATTTATTCCAGAACCCTCTCCCCATCCCCCTCTCTGATGAAGGGTCTAGGCCCGAAACGTCAGCTTTTGTGCTCCTGAGATGCTGCTTGGCCTGCTGTATTCATCCAGCTCCACACTTTGTTATCTCGGATTCTCCAGCATCTGCAGTTCCCATTATCACTAGCCAAATATCTGTTCTTTCAAGAAGAGTCTGTTGATAGTGAAGAGGAACAGGAATCCTGACTTCTTATTTTCTCTCAAACTAAAATATGATGAAGTCAACTCATGTCAGATCTGAAATCTTTAACTGAGGGACAAATTTTCAAACCTTATAATTTAGAACCTCAACTTTGGTCAGTACAGACAAAGTTGACATTTATTGGTATCAATACTTGTTTCCCTGCTTTCTTAAATTTGAATATCTTGGAGGCAATTTAAGTTAAATGTCAGACTGTATGAGATAGCAGTAATATTGTGGCCCAGAATCTGGGTTGGGGTAGGGGAGTTCCTGACATCTAGAGTGTTATTGGAGTGGTACATATTTTACAGTCTGACAGTTGCATAGTCATTTTAACTGAAACCAACGCTTTTTTATTTACTGGTTTCTAAGACTCATATCCTCTAAATTATTACCTGAGGAAACTGGATTTCTTGGTCAGTAACTTAATCATTATCCTCTAAAATTAAAGTTCTCCTGAGATTTGAACTCAGATTAACCAGTACACCCTAGAACCACATGCTAGCTGGTCAGCAGAACTATCAGTCAAACATATACTTGAAGCTTTGAACTAGGTTTGGCATTAATCTAAAAGCACAAAGCTTCGATGTTTGTAACCTGTTCCAAAACTCAATTGGAGAGTGTTCGGAAAAGATTTCTCAGGCTGTTGCCAGGACTGGAGGGTTTGCGTTATAAGGATGGGTTGGATAGACTGGGACTTTTTTCACTGGAGCGTAGGAGGTAGATGGCTCACCTTATAGAGGTTTATTAGAAGGATAAGGGGCATAGATGAGGAAAGGGAGTTCAAAACTAGGGTCATATTTTTAAGATGAGAGGAGAAAGATTTGAAAGGTACCTGGGGGGCAACTTTTTCACACAGAAGGTAGTTCATGTTTGGAATGAACTGTCAGAGGATGCAGGCACAGTTACATTTAAAAGACAAGATCAGGAAAGGTTCAGAGGGATTTGGGCCAAACGTCAGCAAATGGGGTTGGTTTAGTTTGAGAAACTTGGTCAGCATGGATATGTTGGCACGAAGGTATTGTTTCCTGTCTGTATGGCTCTATTACTTTTTTAAAAGGAGCTAGAGAGAAAACGGAATTAAAAATCAGTTAGCCTCACATTGACATTGGTGGGGAAAGTGCAATAGTTCATTATAAAATATTTAGTAGCAGAGCACTTAGAAAATAGTGACAGAATCGAACAGAGTCAGAATAGATTTACAATTGGGAAATCATGATTTGCAAATTTACTGGAATTTTCCAAGGATGTAACTAGCAGAGTTGATCATTAGAACTGGTGGATGCACATTACTTGGGACTTTCATAAAGCTTTCAATAAGGTCCCACATAAGAGACCAGTGTGTAAAATTAAAGCGCATGGTATTGGGGTAGTGTGCTGAGATGGATAGAGAACTGGTTACAAGACACGAAACAAAGAGTGGGAATACATAGTATTTTTTTCTGTTTGCCACCCAGTGACTAATGGGATTTTGGGGGATCAGTGCTTGGGCCTCAGCTATTCACAATGTATATATTCATGATTTAGATGAAGGAACTAAATGTAACATCTTTGTTTTGCAGATGTCACAAAGCTGGGTGGGAAGATGAGCTGCGATGAAGATACAGAGAAGCTTCAGTCTGATTTGGACAAGTTTAGTGAGTGAGCAAATTCAGTATAGTGTGGATAAATGTGAGTTATCCATTTGGGTAGCAAAAACAGGAAGGCAGAATATAATCTGAAATGGTAGCAGAACAGGAAAGGGGGAGATGCCATGAAACCCAGGTATCCTTGTACACCAGTCATTGCAAGTAAGCATTCAGCTGCAGTAGGTAGTGAAGAATGCACATAGTATGTTGTCCTTGCGTACAGGAGCAGTGATATGATGTGCAACTGCACAGAGCCTTAGTGTAACCACACCTGGAGTATTGTGTGCAGCTTTGATCTTATCAGAGGAAGGATGTTCAGGCCATGAAAAGATTGCAATGAAAATTTGCCAGACACATTCCTGTCAAAACTGGATGCCAAGGCTGTTGTACAAACAGATACCAGGTCGGTTAACATCACATTCACTGTTTAGAGTTTAGAAGAATGAGGGCAAATCTTGTAAAAACTATACAATTCTAACAGGTCTCTTTCAGAAGGCAGAATCAAAGAATAAGAGGTAGGCAATTTTGAACAGAGATAAGGAGAACTTTCTTCGCCCAAAGAGTGGTGAACTTGTGAAATTCTCTGCCACAGAATGCAGTTAAGGCCAAAACATTGAATATTTTCAAGAAGAAGTTAGATATAATTCTTAGGGGTAAAGAGATGAAAGGGTTTGGGGAGAATGCAGGGACCTGCCTACCAGGAGGTGTCACTAATAGAGATAACAGGAACTGCAGATGTTGGAAAATCTGAGATAACAAGGTGTAGAGCTGGATGAACACAGCAGGCCAAACAGCATCAGAGGAGCAGGAAGGCTGATGTTTCAGGCCTAGAGGGCCTAGGCCAGAAATGTCAGCCTTCCTGCTCCTCTGATGCTGCTTGGCCTGCTGTGTTCATCCAGCTCTACACCTTGTTATCTCAGGTGTCACTAATGCTTTGTTGAATATGGTAAAACAGTACAGATCTTGAGAGGGGCATGGTGGGATAGAACCAAGATTTTGAATGAACATTGCCAACATTTTTAATTAGAAATGGGCACTCCAGGAGGTGAATTTGCTACGTAGCAAATTTATGGTTGGTAAAAATGCCACAACAAGAATCAAAAAATGAATACACATGTTTTAAAAAAAACTTCATGTGCCTCAGTGGATGTCCTTGCCTAACCCTTAAGGAATGGAACATTTTTCAAACAGCCAAGATTGTTATGGGCATTTGAAAGAGGGGGAGGACAATGGTGATAAATTGAGAGTAAAGATGCCAAAGATGAATTGACACATGGAGAAAAAATATTTTCTAGATATTTGGAATAATGACAAGGTCAGTCTTTGAGTAACAATGATAGCCTTATTTAAGTGTGTTTCGTTTACCTGATCTTTGATTTGGTTTATGTTCAAGAGATTCTTGAGAAATCACATTTGCATATATAGTTCCTGCCACTACTTTTTCTTCATTCCATTCAAGTTCACCAACTGTCTATAGGAATAATAAAAAAAAACTTACTGGCATTATTGAATATTATGGCAATAAAATTGATGTTTTTGAGTACCCTTCCTTTCATAGGAACATTAGGAACAGGAGAAGGCCTTTCAGCTCCTTGAACCTGCTCTGTATGAGATGATCTATGGCCTAACTCCATATAAATGCCTTTGGCCCATGTCCTTCAAAACCTTTGCTTAACAAGAAAATTATCTATCTAAGATTTAAAATACTGATCCAGC
The DNA here is from genome assembly GCF_030684315.1 of Stegostoma tigrinum. Classification (NCBI taxonomy): domain Eukaryota; kingdom Metazoa; phylum Chordata; class Chondrichthyes; order Orectolobiformes; family Stegostomatidae; genus Stegostoma; species Stegostoma tigrinum. The sequence continues at coordinate 44,933,408 of NC_081377.1, read as the reverse complement.
ATCCATTGCCATTTGTGGAAGAGGATTCCAAATATCTACCATCCTTTGTGTGTTGAAGTACTTCCCAACAGCCTAAGTTTTCCAATAATTAGGTTATTCTCAACTCTTCTTTCTGTTGTTTGGGTTTTAACTATAGTGTTCAAATAAATTGTGTTTTGCTTAGTGTTGAGTAGTTTGACCAGTCGCATCACATCTAGAAAATGCACTTTACATCTACTTTTCAAATGAGAAAAAGTTAGGGTCTATGCTACCTTCTTAAAATATTTTGAGAAGATCTGGCCTGGTCCATAACGCCATGTGGAGGTTTTTAAAATCATGACGTGCATAGGTAAGGTGAATAGTAAAGGTTTTCTTAAGGTGGGAAATTTCAAAACGGGGGGGCATATTTTAAAGAGAGAGAGAGGAGATAATGGGAACTGCAGATGCTGGAGATTCCAAGATAATAAAATGTGAGGCTGGATGAACACAGCAGGCCAAGCAGCATCTCAGGAGCACAAAAGCTGACGTTTCGGGCCTAGACCCTTCATCAGAGAGGGGGATGGGGGGAGGGAACTGGAATAAATGGGAGAGAGGAGGAGGCGGACCGAAGATGGATTTTAAAGCTGGGAGGAGAAAGATTCGAAAAGGACATGACGGGCAACATCTTCACGCAGAGACTGGTTAGTGTAGGGAATAAAGTGAAAGATCCTGGTACAGTTGCAAAGTTTAAAAGACATTTGGATAAGCACGTGAATAAAAAACAGAATTGGAGGGCATATGGGCCAACATAGGAGGTGAGACTAGTTTAGTTTGGGAACATGGCCAGCTTGTACTATTTGAACTGAAAGGTCTGTTTTCACGCTCTATAAGGCTTACCTGTACCAGTTGTATCTCTCCTGAACGGTCTGGCCCTAATTCTCAGACTATGCCCCCTAGGTCTAGAATCCCCAACCAGTGAGTATAGTTTATTTTTATATACCCTGTCTTTTCCTGTTTAAATCTTGAAGATTTCGATCAGATCACCCCCTTAACCTTCTAAATGCAAGAGAAAACAGATCAAATTTGAATAGCCTCTTGCATAATTTAACCAGGTACCTACATCATCCTTCCCCCAAGGCAAACATATTCTTCTTGAGGGATGATGCTCAGATCTGCTTACAGTCCTCCCAGTGGGGTCTAACCAGATCAGCTTGCCGTCCTCTCAATGGGGTCTAACCAGATCTGCTTCCGTCCTGCCAGTGAGGTCTAACCTCGGTTTTGTATAACTGCAGTTTAATGTCCACAACCTTGTACTCCAGCCCTCTAGATATAAAGTCTGGTACTCCATTGACTTTCTTGATTATTTTCCGCACCTGTTCATGGTATTTTAAAGGCCTGTGTGCTTAAACCCCACCAAGCCTTTCTACTTTGGTAGTTACATGCATCTGAGAAAAGTTTACCAGATCAATGGGCTAACTTATGCAACTGAAGTTTCTACAAATTTTGCGCTATGACTGATTTATATATTTCCATCCATTTCCTTCTTGATGTGTCATCTCCTGGTTAATACAGATGTTGCCTTTATTCTGGGAGTTTCCCCAAACCATAACAACAGTCTAGATAATTTCCCCTCTTATATTTCCTTCCTCACAATCAGAAAGTATTTAACTTCCCATCAACTACCTCAACTGTTCATGCAGATAAAATTCAGATGTAACATACAGCATTAAATGACCCAGATAGACATAGAATCTGTACAGAGCGGAAACAGGCCCTTTGGCCCAACAAGTCCACACCAAACCTTGGAGAATCCCACCCAGACCTTATAACCCACGCAAGATACACATCCCTAAACGCTGAAGGCAATTTAGCATGGACAATCCACTTAGCCTGCACATCTTTGGACTGTAGGAGGAGGCCTGAGTACCTGGAGGGAACCCACACAGACACAGGGAGAATGTGCAGGCTCCACACAGACAGTCACCCGAGGGTGGAATTGAACCTAGGTCTCTAGCACTTTGAGGCAGCAGTCCTAACCACTGAGCCACCTCTATTGTTGGAGACCGAACGTATGACCCATGATGTGGGTCAGGACCCTGCAGAAGCCCCAACATGCTGATCTCTGTGGGCATTCTCTGGGAAGTTTGAACTTCTGACAGATAGTTCCTCAGCTCCCCAAAGTCTTTCAGTCTGAGCTAATGCTGAAGACTTTTGACTGTTTCATTATTGACTTGAATAGTTACCCACAAAATGTTGGTCAGATTGCATCCTGATGCAGGCCCTGGGTAACTGCAGAATGGTTATGGATATTCACACTTACTGAACCCAACAACTGCTCCACTGATACCCTCTGACCTTTCAACCACCCCCTCCATCCGAGCTTACCCTTACATTCTGACCCAATCTGACCTGGCTGCCGTTGACCCAACCTAATTACGTCTCATAATTCTGCTAACCACCTCCTCTACTGCTGACCTGACCTGATTATCCTCAACCCAGCTGTCCATTCACTCTAACTTCATCATTCTCCAACCCTGCACCGCCCGTTTCTATCTCCTTCCTGAAATCCACAAACCCGCCTGCCCTGGTTGACCCATTGTCTCCACCTGCTCCTGCCCCACCGAACTCATCTCCACCTATCTCAACTCCATTTTCTCCCCTTGGTCCAGGAACTCCCTACCTACATCCGCGACAGCACCCATGCTGTCCACCTCCTCCGAAACTTCCAATTCCCTGGTCCCCAACACCTCATCTTTACCATGGGTATCCAGTCCCTATACATCTGCATTCCCCATTCAGATGGCCTAAAGGCCCTAAGCTACTTCCTGTCCCATAGGCCCGACCAGACCCCACCCCCCACTGACACCCCGATCCACTTAGCCAAACTCATCCTCACTCTCAACAAATTCTCTTTTAATTCCTCCCACTTCGTACAGACAATGTTGTCAAGCAGAATACAGAGACACAGGCTATTACACTAGATGGGGTTGAGGTTCACAAGGAGGATGTGTTAGCAATTCTGGAAGGTGTGAAGATAGATAAGTCCCCTGGCCCGGATGGGATGTATCCTAGGATTCTCTGGGAAGCTAGGGAGGAGATAGTGGTGCCTTTGGCTTTGATCTTTATGTCATCATTATCTTCAAGAATAGTGCCAGGAGACTGGACGATAGCAAATGTTGTCTCTTTGTTCAAGAAGGGGAAGAGGGACAACCCTGGTAATTACAGACCAGTGAGCCTTACTTCAGTTGTGGGTAAAGTGTTGGAGAGGATTATAAGAGATAGGATTTATAATCATCTAGGAAGGAATAATTTGATTAGGGATAGTCAACACGGTTTTGTGAAGGGTAGGCCGTGCCTCACAAACCTTACTGACTTCTTTGAGAAGGTGACCAAACAGGTGGATGAGGGTAAAGTGGTTGATGTGGTGTATATAGATTTCAGTAAAGCATTTGATAAGGTTCCCCATGGTAGACTATTGCAGAAAATACGGAGTCATGGGATTGAGGGTGATTTAGCGGTTTGGATGAAAAATTGGCTAGTTGGAAGAAGACAGAGGGTGGTGGTTGATGGGAAATGTTCATCCTGGAGTTCAGTTACTAGTGGTGTACCGCAAGGATCTGTTTTGGGGTCTCTGCTGTTTGACTTTTTTTATAAATGACCTGGATGAGGGCGTGGAAGGATGGGTTAATAAATTTGCAGATGACACTAAAGTCGGTGGAGTTATGGATAGTGAGGAAGGATGTTACAGGCTATGGAGGCCATAGATAAGCTGCAGAGATGGGCTGAGAGGTGGCAAATGGAGTTTAATGCGGAAAAGTGTGAGGGGATTCACTTTGGAAGGAGTAACAGGAATACAGAGTACTGAGCTAATGGTAAGATTCTTGGTAGTGTAGATGAGCAGAGAGATCTTGGTGTCCATGTACACAGATCCTTGAAAATTGCCACCCAGGTTGACAGGGCCTGTTAAGAAGGCATACAGTGTTTTAGCTTTTATTAATAGAGAGATTGAGTTCCGGAACCAAGAGGCTATGCTGCAGCTGTGCAAAACTCTGGTGCGGCCGCACTTGGAGTATTGCGTACAGTTCTGGTCGCCGCATTATAGGAAGGATGTGGAAGCTTTGGAAAGGGTGCAGAGGAGATTTACCAGGATGTTGCCTGGTATGGAGGGAAGGTCTTACGAGGGAAGGCAGAGGGACTTGAGGCTGTTTTCATTAGAGAGAAGACGGTTGAGAGGTTCCTTAATTGAAACATATAAAATAATCAGAGGGTCAGATAGGGTGGATAGGGAGAGCCTTTTTCCTAGGATGGTGATGGCTAGCATGAAGGGACATAGCTTTAAATTGAGGGGTGAAAGATATAGGACAGATGTCAGCAGTAGGTTCTTTACCTAGAGAGTAGTAAGGGCGTGGAAAGTTCATTCAATTCACTAACACCTTCCACCCCAAATGTAAGTTCACCTGGACCATCTCTGATACCTCTCTCTCCTTCCTGGACCTCTCTGTCTCCATCTCTGGCATCCACCTGGAAACCGATATCCATTTCAAGCCGACTGACTCCCACAGCTACTTAAAATATACCTCCCCTCATCCACCTTCCTGCAAAAAGGCCATCCACTATTCCCAATTCCTTCACCTCTGCTGCATCTGCTCCCAAGATGAGGCATTCCACTCCTGGACATCCCAGATGTCCTCATTTTTCAAGGACCGCAGCTCCCCCTCCACAGTTGTCGAAAATGCCCTAGACTGTGTCTCTCGCATTTCCTGCAACTTATCCCTCACACCATCTCCCTGCAAAAACAACCAAAACAGAATCCCTCTCATTCTCACATACTACCCCACCAACCTCCGAATCCAAAGCATCATCCTCTGACACTTCTGCCATCTGCAATCTGACCCCACTACCAAAGATATTTTTCCCTCCCCACCTTTACCTGCTTTCCAGAGGGACCACTCTCTCCGGGCCTCCCTTGTCTTCTCCACGCTCCCCTCCAGCCCCATCACACCCGGCACTTTTCCCTGCAACCGCAGGAAGTGCTACACCTGCCCCTATACCTCCCCCCTCACCCTCATCCTCGGCCCCCAAGAAGACCTTCCACATCACCTGCACATCTGCTAATGTGGTATACCGTATCCGCTTTTTTTTGTTCCCAATGTGGCCTCCTCTACGTCGGGGAAACCAAGCGGAAGATTAGTTTAGATTAGATTCCCTACAGCATGGAAACAGACCCTTCGGTCCAACAAGTCCACACCGCCCCTTGAAGCATCCCACCCTCATCCATCCCCCTATGACCCACACACCCCTGAACTCTACGGGCAATTTAGCATGGCCAGTCCACCTAGCCTGCACATCTTTGGACTGTGGGAGGAAACCGGAGCACCCAGAGGAAACCCACGCAGACACGGGGAGAATGTGCAAACTCCACACAGACAGTTGCCCGAGGCTGGAATCGAACCCGGGTCCCTGGCACTGTGCGGCTGCAGTGCTAACTACTGAGCCACCATGCCGCCCTGCTTTGCGGAACACCTCCACTCGGTTCGCAACAAACAACTCCACCTCCCAGTCGCGAACCTTTTCAACTCCCCCTCCCACTCCTTGGATGACGTGTCCATCCTGGGCCTCCTGCAGTGCCACAATGTTGCCACCTGAAAGCTGCAGGAACAGCATCTCATATTTCACTTGGGAACCCTGTAGCCCAAGGGTATCAATGTGGACTTCACAAGCTTCAAAAATCTCCCCTCCGCATGCTTCACATCCTAAAACCAGCCCAGTTCGTCTCTGCCTCCCTAACCATTTCTCCCACCTCAAGCCCCAGCCTCATCTCCTACCCACTAACCTCATCTCACCTCCTTGACCTGCCGGTCCTCCCTGGAATGACCTATCTCCTCCCTAACTCCCCACGTACATTCACCTTCGCTGGCTCTAACCCCGCTTCTTTGACCTGTCTGTCTCCTCTCGACCTATCTTCTCCTTTATCCATCTTCTATCCGCCTCCCCATCTCTCCCTATTTATTTCAGAATCCCCTTCCCCTCACCCATTTCTGAAGAACGGTCCCGATCCGAAACGTGAAACTCTCCTACTCCTCTGATGCTGCTTGGCCTGTTGTGTTCACCCAGACTCATTATCTAATTGCATGGTATTTGACTGACAGCCAAATAACCCCATTCACCTCTTTTCCAATATTTTTGTATCTGTTAAGGAAAAATGTTCAAGGAAAATGGCAAAATGAATCTTTTTGAATGTCCTGTGATTTTTCTCCAGGTTTACCTATGACAGGCCCAGGGATTGATCTTCACTTCCTAAGGACAATCCTGGATGGTGACAAGCCAAGTAGAACTATTATTATGCAACTGTTCCAATCGCTGACAGGAAAAATATAACTCATTCTCTCACAATCATAACTATTGTTACTCATTGCTTTCCAACTGTTTTAGTAAGAAATCTCAGTGAGGAGAAAACGGCACTCACACAGGATGTCATCCAAATCAACAAGAATAAAAGCTAAAGAAATGAGTCAGGAAATAGTGTTGAAATGTGGAGTTTGCACAATCTCCCTGTGTCTGCGTGGGTTTCTTCCAGGTGCTCCAATTTCCTCCCATATTCCAAAGGTGAGCACATGGCCGAACTGGATGTGCTGAATTTCCCACAGTGCCCAGAGATTGGCAGGGTTAGCAAAAGTATTCAGGGTTCCAGGGTTAAGGAGAGGGGATTGGTGGTAGGTCATGGTGGGATGCTGTTTAGGGGGTCAGTGCATATTTGATGGGCTGAATGGCCTCCCTCTGCATTCTAGGTAGGTTAAGCTTCAGTAAGTCTGAAGATTGTGGAAGATAAAAACACTGACAGAGCATCTCCTTTAAATGGAATTATATCTTCCTTGTGTGATAAGCAACAATACAATGTTTGCACTCATTCCTCGCAGGTGCAGTCACCCTTTGTGAGTAAACTATTGTTAGCACATTGTCAGATTTTTGTTGCATGACTATGAGCCATAAACAGATGATTAATGATTGCTAGATAAAAGTGGACAAAGTCACCTTTAAACTATGTGCATGCTTAATTGCAGTAAAGAACCTCTCTAATAAAAAGATGAGCTTGTTTTGTCAGAAAGTTAGCACAGCAAAAAATATAGTAAATATTTTTCAGGCACAATTGAGACATAATAATAAATATTCTTATCAATTTGAGATGTTTAACTGCAACTTGACATAGCACATAAATCTGAGTGCATCTTAAGCATTCAATCATCTAGAAATTGCCTTGCTTGAATGATACAAAATAGGCCTGGGGTTGAATTCCTGTGCTGGAACAGATAACCCTGAAGTATATCTGGCATTGACACTCATGACAGCATGCTACAGATACTCAAATAACTCACTAACGAAAGGATTGAAATGTCAGGCGGCTGCATTACCAGAAGTGTCTTTCAGCCATGACAATGTTCTTCCTTGAAGAAAACAATAAGGAGTTGGAGTGATTAAGACTGAGAGATGGTGGAAGTAACGATGGACAGGGTGAAGATCTGGAGAGTGTGGAGACGATGAGAGGGGGCAGTCAGTGGTCTTCAGCATGTATATTTAGGTTGGCTTTAAATGGAACCCTCCAATAGATTTTATATCTGCTGCATTCAACTCATGCTCAGGCTTATAAAAGGGCTGATGACCAGATGTTAGGCCCCTATTTGCATATGCAAATATTAACATTTATTGTTTCAGGAATGGCTAATGAAAACAAAAAATGCTGAAATTCACAGCAGGTCAGGCAGCATCTATGGAGAGACAGCAAGCTGATGTTTTGAGTCTCGATCTAGTCGAGACTGGGAACGACATGGTGGAAGCTGAAAGTGCGAGTTGTGTTCTACAGTGAACAGCAGATCAAGCGTGGTCTGGAACGATGGGGGTCATGAATGGGTTGCCAAGAATGGGCCAGTGAGGCAGTGGCTGTGAGGTTGGGCCGATGAGGCAGAGGCTGTGAGATTGGGCCAATGAGGCAGCGGCTGTGAGATTGGGCCAATGAGTCAGTGGCTGTGAGATTGGGCCGGAGAAGCAGAGGTTGTGAGGTTGTGCCGGTGAGGCAGAGGCTGTGAGATTGGGCCAATGAGGCAGCGGCTGTGAGATGGGCCAATGAGGCAGCGGCTGTGAGATTGGGCCGGAGAGGCAGAGGCTGTGAGGTTGGGCCGGAGAGGCAGAGGCTGTGAGATTGGGCCAATGAGTCAGTGGCTGTGAGATTGGGCCAATGAGGCAGCGACTGTGAGGTTGGGCCGGTGAGGCAGCGGCTGTGAGGTTGGGCCGGTGAGGCAGAGGATGTGAGATTGGGCCGGTGAGGCAGTGGCTGTGAGGTTGGGCCGGTGAGGCAGAGGCTGTGAGATTGGGCCAATGAGTCAGTGGCTGTGAGATTGGGCCAATGAGGCAATGACTGTGAGAATGGGCTGGTGAGGCAGCGGTGTGAGATTGGGCCTAGAGGCAGTGGCTGTGAGATTGCGTCAATGAGGCAGCGGCTGTGAGATTGGGCCAATAAGGCAGCCGCTGTGAGATTGAGCCAATGAGGCAGCGGCTGTGAGATTGGGCCAATGAGGCAGCAGCTGTGAGATTGGGCCAGTGGGGCAGATGCTGTGAGATTGGGCCAATGGAGCAGACGTGTGAGATTGGGCTGGTGAGGCAGCCAAGAACGGGTCAGTGAAGCAACGACAGTGGCAAGAGCGGGCTGGTGAGGCAGTCGAGGGCAGGATGCCAACAGGGGCATGGTGAGGATTGGAAAGCCCAGAGCGGGACTGCGGCTGTGGAAAGGAAAGTTGGATTTACTTAAATGATCTTTTGTGTCTTATCTTATTCGAAGTTAATGTGAAAGGCACCATGTATGTACAGCAAAGGTATGCACTTTTCACTGTATTTTTACAATGAATACACACGATGATAAATGATTCAAATGAGGTGACTCTTCATCAGAATTGACATGATGTGTGGAGGGGACAGCATTTATGTGATAGTGAGTGAGGGTGTGGAGTGCTGGGGGCAACAGGCTGCTGATAGTGCAGATTAAATGATAAGAATCTGAGAATGGCACAATAGTGGGGTGTCTATCTGACACAAATAGAACAGATAGGCCTCAGGGCCTCATAATCTACATCCCAGAGTACTTAAGGAAGTAGCTCTAGAAATAGTGGGTGCATTGGTGGCCATATTCCAAGTTTCTTTAGACCCTGGAAGAGTCCCTGCAGATTGGCGGGTAGCTAATGTCACTCCAATATTCAAAAAGGGAATTAGAGAGAAAACAGGGATTTATAGACCAGTAAGCCTAATATCGGTAATGGGGAAAATACTCTAATCCGTTATCAAGCACTTTATAGCGGAGCATTTAGAAAGCAGTGTCAGGATCAGCAGAGTAAATATTGATTTATGAAGGGGAAATTATGCTTGACAAATCTATTGGAATTCTATGAAGATGTGACTAGTAGAGTTCACAAGGAGGTATATTTGGACTTTGATGAAATTGTTTGACAAAGTCCTGCACAAGAGATTATTGTGCAATGTTAAAGCACATGGGATTGCGGGAAGTGTATTGAAATAGATAAAAACGCTGGTTGGCAGAGAGGAAATAAAGAGTAGGAATTAATGAGTCCTTTTCAAATTGGCAGGCAGTAACTAGTGGGGTGCCACAGGGATCGGTGCCAGGACCCCAGCTATTCTCAATATATATTAATGATTTGGATAAGGGAACAAAGTGTTACATCTCCATGTTTGCAGATAATACCATGTTGGGTGGGAGGGTGGAATGTGACGAGGATACAGAGATCCTTCAGCATGATCTCAACAGGTTTGGTGAGTGAGCAAATCAATGGCAGATGCGGTATAATTTGGATAAATATGAGGTTATTCACTTTGAAGGCAGATTATTACCTGAATAGCTATAAATTGGGACAGAGGAGTGTGCAGTGGGATCTGGGAGTCCTTGTGTACCAGTCGCTGAAGGTAAGCATGCAGGTGCAGCAGGCGGTAAAGAAGGCAAATGGAATGTTGGTCTTTATTGTGAGAGGTTTTGAGAACAGGGGCAGAGATGTGTTGTTGCAATTGTATGGGGCTTTGGTGAGACCACGCCTGGAATATTGTTCTTGCTCTTGCTCTTGCTCCCAAGGGAGTGCAGTGAAGGTTTTCCAGGCTGATCCAGGGATGGTGGGACTGACGTATGAGGAGAGATTGACAAGATCAAGATGGTCTTCACTGGAGTTCAGATGAATGAGGGGGGATCTCATAGAGACTTAAAAAAATTCTAACAGGCTGTGTCCAGAACCAGGTGTCACATCACAAGGATTTGGGGTAGATGATTTAGGATGGAGATGAGGAGACATTTCTACACCCAAAGAGTGGTGAGCCTGTGGGATTCATTACCACGGGAAGTAGTTGATGCCAAAACATTGAATTTATTTGAGAGGTGACTAGATATAGCACTTGGGGTGAATGGGATCAAAGGCTATCAGGAGAAAGCAGGATTAGGTTATTGAGTTGGATGATCAGCCATAATCGTGAAGAATGGCAGAGCAGGCTTGAAGGGCTGAATAGCCTCCTCCTGCTCCTATCTTCTGTGGTTCTGTGTTTCAATGCCCCATTAGAGTGGGGGGAGAGCAGAGAAGACATGCTGACAGAAAATGCAATGACAAAAGCCAAAAGAAAGGGAAGGAATGGGATTGGGTTCACAATCTGAAGGCATTGTTCTGTTCTGACCAACAGATGAAACTCTCTTCAGCCTTATGCTAGACTCTTGGTGTTTGTTGCAGTCAGGCTGCAGGCCCTTTATCATCTGCTGTGTTAACATATAGGCACCTGCAAACAGATCCTCGATGACCTCCACTGCAATGTTGCTTGAATGTCCCAGCCTATTCAGCTGAAAGGCATCCCAGATGAATGAAATCCCATGGAAATACCCTGCCCTGATTATCTCATGTCATCAAATGCCACACATTGTGTATGATATCATCTGCCTTTACACTGAGGCCAGACTCATAAAGGACCAGCTAATAGAAGACTTCAGAATACCCAGAAAGCTGTGCACATTTGACTGCTATAGAAACTATACTGCAAGCAGGGAAAGTCTCGTGGATGATCACATGAGCTGGCAAGCAAAGTTCTATTCAAAATCCACCTCTGTGATGAACTTTTGGCTGGGAGTCCTTTGGCCTGGTGCTGATTTTAGTAGAGATTACGCCTCTGGACAGCCGTGTGATTTTTGTTTTCTATGTTAAAGGAACTACAGATTTGTACTTTATTGTGTTAGCCTGTGAAAATCAGAACTGATCTCAGTAAAAGCTGTGAACGTCAGGCAGGATGTGACCTCAGACAGATCTGAAACTGTAAAATTTGTTACTTTGATAGTCATTAGAGAGGTCTCAAGACTTGTCAGTTGTGTGTTTTTATTCTTTATTCATTCACAGGAAGAGAGACATTGCTGGCTCGGCAGCATTTATTGCCCATCCCTAATGGCCCAGAAGGTGGTTAAGAGTCAACCACATTGCTGTGGGTCTGGAAACACATGTAGGTCAGACCAGGTAAGCATGGCAGTTTCCTTCCCTGAAGAACATTAGTGAGCCAGATGGGTTTTTCCCGACATTTGACAATGAGTTTATGGTCATTGTTTTACTCTTAATTCCAGATATTTTTATTGAATTCAACTTCCACCATCTGCCATGGCAGACTTCATGGCATATCTGTGTCACTAGATTAATAGTCCAGTAATCGTACCACTAGGTCATCACCTCTCCACATATGGCACTTGTCTTTCCAATGGGGATCGTTATCTTTGAGCTAAAGCAGCCATGACCATCAACACAGGCATAACTGTTTGAAGATGAATAGTTCACTAGCTTTAGCTAAGCTCTTCTTTAAAACAATTTCTTATCTTACATTATTTTGACTCTGAGTCATCCACCTCAATGAGTCTAAACCTTAGAAAACATCGGTGTTTGTCTTAAAATCCACTAAAGCTCACTCTTTGTCTTAAAGTTCCCCCAGAGAACCTTTCTAATATCACCCTTGGGAATTACCTTGGTCTAGTCTTTTTTAGATTTGTTTGTAGATTTTTGGTTTTATTGTCATGTGTATTCAAATACAGAAGTACAGGAAAAGAGTGAAAAGTGTGTAATGTCACTGTCTCCAGCACCATCTTAGGTACCAAGGAACATAGGGAGAAAAGAGAAGTGATGGAAAGAAGAGGTAGAAAGTTAAGCGTTACTCCATAGAATAGGACAAAATAAAGACAAACATAATAGTTTACATTAAAGTCTTTCATAGTTTAAACTCAGCAAATAAAGGAATAAGTTAAAAGTTTTACAGTCTTTGATGAGTCCTTCGTCTATCTTGCTCTCCAGAAGACCTCAGCTGTTTGTCCTCAACACCGCTGCCCCAGTCACTACCGCAGCTGCTGAAGGCACCATCTCTCCGATCTCCCCCAACTCTGTCCTTCGAGAACGTGCTTGGGCAGGACCCACTCACACAGTGAGCCAAGGCACCGCTCTGAGCCCCCATAACACCAGTCGACATATGGGAGAGAGACCAGGCCATGAGTTGCTGAGAGACCAATTTGAGAGCCGCAAACAAGCTGCCGAGAGTCCAGGCCAAGAGACTAGAGCAAGAGCTACCACGAACCGCTGAGAGATCAGGCCGAGAGCTGCCACAAGTTGCTGAGAGACCTGGCCAGGAGACCAAGGGAGGATAAGAAAAGATAAAAAGGAGAGACAAAGAGAAGGAAACAGAAGAACGGAGGAGCTCTGGTTGGAGCGTCCTACTCTGCTGCCATCTGGACTATCATACCAACAGGGGTCAATAAATGACTAAAGTATCAAGCTCTGTAGGAAGGAGCATCTAGTAAGTAGATCTATGCCAAACCAAATAATCTTGTGTTTTGAAGTCTGCTTTTTTTTGTGTATTTAACAGATGTTTGGAGGTTGGTTTGTTGAGCAGGACATCATGTTCCTGTTATAGCTCCTTTCTAAACCGTTGGCTTCTGAGACATCATTCAGGGAAAGCCTGTGGTCTGAGTGGGAAGGGCTTCTGATAGAGTCATAGAAGCAGGCCATTTGGCCATTTGGCCAATTGAGTCCACACTGGCCCTTTAAAGAGCATCCCACCCGGGCCAGACCCCTATCCGCCTTGGGCATTTCCCACTCTAGACACTATAGGCAATTCAGCATGGCCAATCTGCCTAACCTGCACACCTTTGGGCTGTGGGAGGAAACCGGAGCACCCGGAGGAAACCCACACAGGCTTCTGGAAAATGTGCAAACTCCACACAGACTGTCATCCAAGGCTGGAATTGAATCCAGGTTCTGGGCGCTGTGAGGCAGCAGTGCTAACCAATGTGCCACCGTGCTGTCCTCTAATTGGTTACAATAATGTAATTGGATACAATAATATCTCTCATTTTCTCTTCTTCCTACTTCTGTAAACCCCTCCCACATGAGTGAGTGCACTTATTCTCAGGCCTAAAATGTAGATGTGGCTAAAGGAGAGTGGGAAAGATTTCCCTGTCTGATATTAATGAAAGACATTTAGATATTTAACCTTCTTGGTTACGCAACTGAAGAAATATTTTTAATTGCTTCAGTCAGAGCCTATGAGGCTAATCACTTTCTGGTTTGACAAGTCCTGTGGTTAATTCACTGTTCTACACAAGTATTTCACAAGCTTAAAGTAAGAATTTTAGGAATTGCGACTTTTGATTTCATCATTCCAGTCTCTCCTTTCTTGCGCCATTGCCCGATTGTAAGCCATCTGTCAATTCCCATAGAATTTACTGTGTACCTTTAGATGTATGGTTCCAAATTATATTCCTATATGCCAGAATTATCTTGCTTTTGGACTAAATGAGAGGTGGAATCTGGACACAGATCAGTTTGATTTTCCATGTTTTCCAGGTGTCTGTCCTTTTCCAATTGGGCAGCAGCAGAGTTCTTTCAATGTAGACATTTAAATAATGAAATTGATCAGTTGAACTCACTATGATAAATGATAAGTGTATGAGTTAATCTTAAGTATCCAGCTAGAGGTATGCGTTGGATAATTACTTGAGCACACTCCCCAAAATGGTATTTTAATTTTAATTTGATACTTTTTCTTTGAAGCTTTCTTTTGTTATAGTGCCTTTAAATGGCTGTCAATGGTTAATTTTATTCTTGTTTACTCAAAAAAGTATAAAGGGGCACTTATTGACATTGGTATTAGCAAGTCGAATTAGGAGGTCCACACTCGTGATGTTTCCACTTTGTGAATACAATCTAAAACAGTTAAAAATTGATGACTGGTCTCTTCCTTCTCCAACTGGCTGCCAGGAGTCTAACAATAAAGTTCTATATCTTCATTAAAAGCTACTGTGATTGAATATCGACTGCACAGTTTCCTGATGATCTACTTCCGTCCATCTCAAGTAGGAACATTGAAGGTGCTAACAGGAAATTTTCTATTAATATGATTGGGTGCAGTGTGAGGATGCTACACCACTCCCTAAAGTGTTCTTACATCAGCAGCCCCAGTCATTTATGATTCTGCATTTAAAAGAAATGGCAATCCTTCCAATATCTTAGTAATAGTTACATGCAAGTGACAATATATCACAAAGCTACATTTGTGACATCAAAGGGACTGACACTTTTTCGTATTTACTCTGAGCCATGTTCAAAATCTGTCACAACACCAGAAGAAAATATTGATTTGTTTATAGCCAGTCCATCTGCATTCTTCCTTCGTGGATGTCTCTTTATGTTTTTACTTCACCTGGATCTGCTGCTGGATGCCACCACAAAGATGAAATTCTCTCTAGTTTCAGACTAGATATCAGCCTGGGATAACTCAGGCAGGATTTCCACCTATTACTTTTTACAGTGAAATTGTCAATCTAAAAATAGAACAAGGTAAGCTGAGTTTATCTTGTAACCTTTGTGCTTTCTGAATTTAAAATGCAATTCATAGTTACAGGAAGATGGATTTTCCCACAATTTTTTGCCTTTAAATACCTTTGAAAAAAGATCTACAAGGATGCATCAGAACCGAGAGGTTATGGCTATAAAGAAAGATTGAACACACTGGGATAACCGCGGAAAGTGTGGAGAAACTCAGCAGGTCTGGTAGCATCTGTGGAGGGAGAAACCAGGTTAAGTTTTGAGTTTGATATAACTCTTCATCGAAACCTCAAACTCTGAGGTAGCGAGAACAGCAGAAGCTGGAGTCAGTGTGGAGCTGGAGGAACACAGCAGGCCAGGCAGCATCAGAGGAGCAGGAAAGTTGACATTTCGGGTTGGGAGTCTTCAGTTCAGAAACATGAACTCTGTTTCTTTCTCCACAGATGCTGCCAGACATGCTGAGTTTCTCCAACACTTTCTGTTTTTGTTTCAGAGTTCCAGAATCCATAATATTTAGCTTTCATTTGAACAGCTGGTGTTCTTAACCTGAGTAAAATGAAACCTAAGGATGTTTAAAGTAAAGATGTTTCTTATAACAGAGAACAGGCTTACACTTTAGGAGAAGGCCAAATTGATGAATCAAAAATGTTGGATAGCTTATAATAAATCTGAAAGCAATTCTTTATGTAGGGAACCATAGAATTCCTAAAGTGCAGAAAGCAGGCCATTCGGTTCATCGGGTCCACACTGACCCTCTGAAGAGCATCCCACCCAGACCCACTTCCCTACCCTATCCCTATAACCCTGCATTTCCCATGGCTAACCCAACTAACCTACACATCCCTGGACACTATGGGTAATTTAACATAGCCAATCCACCTAACCTGTACATCTTTGGACTGAGGGAGAAAACCGGAGCACCCGGAGGAAACCCATGCAGACTCGGGGAGAATGTGCAAACTCCACACAGACAGTCGCCTGAGGCTGGACTTAGAAGCTGGAGGCATTCCCTGAGAGGATGGTGAGAGTATGGAATGCACTATCACAGAGAGCACTTAAGGTAAATTGTGTAGAATTATTTAAGGGAAAGCTGATAAAAAAGCAGGAGGGAGAAAGGAAGTGAATGTCACATGGAAAAGATTAGGTGAAAATTTGTGGGAGGAGATCCACATGGAGTATAAATGCTCACCTAGATTGGATGAACTGAAATGAAACAGGTTTTGTTGCTGAAAATATGTATGCAAGATAAGTAAATAGTGGAGGAATATAAAGAATTCTAGCATATCAAGCTCTTGCGTAAGCACTGGGGTCAGAGACAAATTGGGAGTTTGTACAGTGGGAATGTAGGGAAGAGGAAATTAGTGTAGAATGATGTCTTTGTCACTCCAGAGGAACAATAGAACACCATGAAGTAGAACAATGTCCCTTTATAGCCAGTCCACCTACATTCTTCATTTGCCTATGCCACTTTGTCTTTTATTTCAAACTGTTTCTGCTTCTGATTGTAGGCAAATTGTTTGGAGGAAAGCTCTCTGGTTTTGGTCTGAATATCAACCTGGGATATTGCAGAAAGCGTTTCACCAGTGACTTTAACAGTGAATGTGTAATTCTCAATATAGAACAAGGTAAATTCAATTTATTTCACATTCTGTGCTTTATAGATTCAATATGCATATAGATTCATCATGTTATAGAAAGAGATATTTCTCACATAGTTTGCCTTTAATTACCTGTTAGAAAAGATTTTGTACTAGTCATGAGAGTTTATAACCAGATTTAACAAGTTGAGGAAAATAAAAGCAGAAATGCTGAGAATGCAAACCAGGTCAGATAACATCTGTGGGATCGTTCATGAACAAGTCAGGTCTCTTTTATCTAACGTTGATCTTGCTTTGTGCATGTCCTGTGCAGATGTAACCTTGTATGCTAAACTCTGTCTAAGGACCCTAAGATCTGTATACCCTTGTATGTTATGATGTGTCCAGATGGGCTGCATGCAAAACAAGACTTTTCACTGTACTTAGGTGCATATGATGACAATAAACCAAATCAAATCTCTGGAGAGGAGCTGGCTGAAGGATGACCTCAGTGAGGTCTTTTAAATGAAAGTGGTTTGATAGGGTAGATGTAGAAAAAAATGCTTCCACTTGTGGGGTACCCATTCATGGGAATCATAAATTTAAAAAACTAATAAATTCAATACGGAATTCAAGAGAAGTATTTTTACCTAAAGAGTGGTGAGAATGTGAAACTATCTACCACAAACCTATTAAAGTTATCCATTAAATTTGTGAAAATGTGCAAAAACGTTGAGAAGAGAGCTTTAAATAGACAAAATGCAGTTAAAGATGTCCTAATTTTTGTTTCATTTAACTGGTTGTTATTGGTCATCTGTTTTTCACATTTTTTTTAAAATTCAATGATTTCCTTCTTCACTTGTGCAGTTATTGCTAGTTATCTCTCATTAAGGTATTCTCAGACAACAGGTTTCAGTGCTAGAGATAATGGGAACTGCAGATGCTGGAGAATTCCAAGATAATAAAATGTGAGGCTGGATGAACACAGCAGGCCAAGCAGCATCTCAGGAGCACAAAAGCTGACGTTTTGGGCCTAGACCCTTCATCAGAGAGGGGGATGGGGGGAGGGAACTGGAAGAAATAGGGAGAGAGGGGGAGGCGGACCGAAGATGGAGAGTAAAGAAGATAGGTGGAGAGACTGTAGGTGGGGAGGTAGGGAGGGGATAGGTCAGTCCAGGGAAGACGGACAGGTCAAGGAGGTGGGATGAGGTTAGTAGGTAGATGGGGGTGCGGCTTGGGGTGGGAGGAAGGGATGGGTGAGAGGAAGAACCGGTTAGGGAGGCAGAGACAGGTTGGACTGGTTTTGGGATGCAGTGGGTGGGGGGGAAGAGCTGGGCTGGTTGTGTGGTGCAGTGGGGGGAGGGGACGAACTGGGCTGGTTTAGGGATGCAGTAGGAGAAGGGGAGATTTTGAAACTGGTGAAGTCCACATTGATACCATATGGCTGCAGGGTTCCCAGGCGGAATATGAGTTGCTGTTCCTCAGTGCTGCATTGGCAATATTCCATACTTCATACCCCGACTTTGTGATCAGTGTAATGAGATGGGGAAGCGTGTTCTGCAATCAGTGAAAAGCTGAAAGAACCACGCATGCTGGAAATCAGAAACAAAACAAAAACAGAAGTTGCTGGAAAAGCTCAGCAGGCCTGGCAGTATCTGTGGAGAGAAATCAGAGCTAGCCTTTCTGGTCTTCAGAACTGATGGCAGCGGGGAAGAAGAGATAGTAGGAACTGCAGATGCTGGGGAATCTGAGATAACAAGATGTAGAGCTGGATGGACACGGCAGGCCAAGCAGCATCAGAGGAGCAGGAAGGCTGATGCTTCAGGCCTAGACCCTTCTTCAGAAATTCATTTCTGAAGGGTCCAGACCCGAAATGTCAGCCTTCCTGCTCCTCTGATGCTGCTTGGCCTGCTGCGTTCATCCAGCTCTACACGTGGATATCTCATAGCTAGGAAGAAGTTGCTTTTTATGCAGAAAATAAAGTTATGGGGGGTGGTAAAAGAGTAAATGATCGGTGGAGAGAGAGAGAGAGAGAAGGACAGTTGGACAGACAAAGGAGTAGGTAATGATCAGCCTGGGAGAATGAATAGCAAATAATGGGGAGTCTTCATGGCTAACAATGGATTGTGCATAATAGCAGACCACGTGATAATGAAGCCTGGTGTGTGAGGGTTGGAGTAGGATATGGAAGAAGGTGCTTCAAGCCCTAAAACTATTGAACTCTATACTAAGTCCAGAAGGCTGCAGAGATTTTGAGCAGAAATGAGGTGTTGTCCTTCCAGCTTGTTCTGAGCTTTGCTCGAGCACTGCAGCAAGCCTGAGAATGAGACATTGGCCAGGGAACAGGATGGCATGTTTAAGTGGCAGGCAACTGGAAGCTCAGAGTCATTTTTTTGGGAAAAGAATGTCAGTGTTCTGCAAAGCAGCCACCCCATCTACACTTCATTTCTCCAATGGGGGGGAGACAACATTGTGAGCAATGAATGCGGTAGACTAGATTGAGGGAAGTGTAGGTAAAGTGCTCTTCACCTGGAAGACAAGTTTGCGCCCTTGGATAGTGAGAATGGAGGAGGTAAATGGATTACAGCGGAAGATGCTGTGGGGCTGTGGGGGATTTTGGGTGTGAACAAAGAGTGTACCATGTGTCTTAGGGGAAAGGTGCCTGCAGATGGCTGACAAGGGAGGGGAGGGGAATATATGTTGAGTGGTGGCAACTTGCTTGAGGTGGCAGAAATAACAGCTAATGATCCTCTGGATGTGGATACTGGTGGGATGGTAAATAAGGATAAGGGGAACCGTATCACTGTTGTGGGGGTGGGGGGAAGAGAGATGTGAGGTTGGAAGTGCGGGAGGTGGGTCAGGCCCAGTTGAGAGCCCTGTCAACAATAGTGCCAGGGAATCCTTGGTTGAGGAAGATGGTGGACATTTTGGAGGCTCCTTTGTCAAAGTTAGCCTCATCAGGACAAATGCGATGGAGAAAGAGGAACTGGAGAATGGAATGGAATCATTAGAGGAAGCAAGGTGTGAGGATGTATAGTCACAGAATGATAGAGTAATACAGCAGAGAAACAGGCCCTTCAGCTCAAACTGTTCCATGCTGACCATGGTGCCCAGTCAGCTTGTTCTAATTTCCCATATTTGGTCCATATTCCTCTGAATCCTTCCCATCCATGTACCTAGCCAACTGCTTTTTAAACATTGCTATTGTACCTGCCTCAATCACTTTCTCTGGCAGCACATTCCATGTACGCACTATACTCTGTGTGAAGAAGTTGCCTGTCAGATCCTTCTAAAATCTTTCCCCTCTCACCTTAAACCAATACCCTCTAGTTTTCAATTCCCCACCCTGGGGGAAAAGAAGATATGCATACATCTGATCCATGCCCCTCTAAATTTTATTCACCTCAGTAAAGTCATCCCTCATTTTAGAACATTGAACATAGAACATTACAGCACAGCACAGGCCCTTCGGCCCTCTATGTTGTGCCGACCTGTCATACCGATCTCAAGCCCATCTAACCTACACTATTCCATGTACGTCCATATGCTTATCCAATGATGACTTAAATGTACATAAAGTTGGCGAATCTACTACCGTTGCAGGCAAAGCGTTCCATTCCCTTCCTACTCTCTTTGTAAAGAAACTACCTCTGACATCTGCCCTATATCTTTCACCCCTCTATTTAAAGCTATGTCCCCTCGTGCTCGCCGTCACCATCCTAGGAAAAAGGCTCTCCCTATCCACCCGATCTGACCCTCTGATTATTTTATATGTTTCAATTAAGTCACCTCTCAACCTTCTTCTCTCTAATGAAAACAGCCTCAAGTCCCTCAGCCTTTCCTCGTAAGACCTTCCTTCCATACCAGGCAACATCCTAGTAAATCTCCTCTGCACCCTTTCCAAAGCTTCCACATCCTTCTTATAATGCGGCGACCAGAACTGTACACAATACTCCAAGTGCAGCCGTACCAGAGTTTTGTACAGCTTCACCATAACCTCTTGGCTCTGGAACTCGATCCCTCTATTAATAAAAGCTAAAACACTGTATGCCTTCTTAACAGCCCTGTCAACCTGGGTGGCAACTTTCAAGGATCTGTGTACATGGACACCGAGATCTCTCTGCTCATCTACACTGCTAAGAATCTTACCATTAGCCCTGTACTTTGCCTTCTGGTTACTCCTACCAAAGTGCATCACCTCACACTTGTCTGCATTAAACTCCATTTGCCACCTCTCAGCCCAGCTCTTCAGCTTATCTATGTCTCTCTGCAACTATAGCATCCTTTGTCACTATCCACAATTCCTCCGACCTTAGTGTCGTCTGCAAATTTACCAACCCATCCTTCTACGCCCTCATCCAGGTCATTTATAAAAAAGTCAAACAGTAGTGGACCCAACACCGACCCTTGCGGTACATCACTAGTACTGGTCTCCAGGATGAACATTTCCCATCAACTGCCACCCTCTGTCTTCTTTCAGCAAGCCAATTTCTGATCCAAACTGCTATATCTCCCACAATTCCATTCCTCCGCATTTTCCTATGTTCCAAGGAATAGAATCCTATCCTGGCCAACCTCTCCCTATAACTTGGGCTTACGAGTCTTGGCAACATCCTCAGAAATCTGTGCACACTTTCCAGTTTAACAATGTCTGTCCTGGAAAGACTGTACTTAGTATTCCAAGTGTGGCCTCGCCAATGACTTATAAAACTGTAACATAACATAGCAACTCCTATATCCAGTACTTTGTCTGATGAAGGCCAGCATGACAAATGTCTTCTTCATCAGCCCATCCACCTGCAACGCTGCTTTCAGTGAACTATATACTTGTATTCCATGTCCTGGCAGCATCTTAGGAGCATAAAAGCTGACGTTTCGGGCCTAGACCCTTCATCAGATGAAGGGTCCAGGCTTGAAATGTCAGCTTTTATGCTCCTAAGATGCTGCTGGGCCTGCTGTGTTCATCCAACTTCACACTTTGTTATCTTGGATTCTCCAGCATCTGCAGTTCCCATTATCTCTGTATTCCATGTCCTTCCATGTTCCATGTTCTTCTACGTTCTATGTTTCACAACACTCCTCAGGACCTTACATTTACTATATAACTCCTAACTTATCTGTAACACCTCACACTTATCTGTTTTGAATTACATTTGCCAATCCTCAGCTTCGCCACCTGACCAAGACCCCTTTGTAATTTTTGATAACCTTCTTCGCTATCCTCCTAATTTTATATCAACTGCAAACTTACTGATCATAACTTGCACATTCACATCCAGATCATTTATGTAAATAACAAATAACAAAGGTCTCAGCACTGACTCCTGTGACATACCACTAGTCGCAGGCCTCCAGTCTGAGAAACAACCTTCAATCATTGCCCTCTGCTTCCCACCATTGAGCCAACTAGGACACTCTCCCTGGATACCATATGTTCGAACCTTTGTAACTAGCCTGCCATGTGGGACTTTGTCAAAGGCCTCACTAAAGTCCATATAGATAACATCCACTGCCCTACCCATATACATTCTCCTGGTTACATTTTGGAAAAGCTCTAAAAGATTTGTCAGATATGACTTCCTTGCACTAATCCATGCAGACGATCCCTAATCAGACCTCGACTATCCAAATGTTGGTTGATCCTGTCCCTCAGTATCCTTTCCAATAAATTGCCTATTGCTGATATCAGGCTCACTGGCCTGTAGTTCCCTGGCTTGACTTTGCTCCCTTTCTTACACAATGGAACAACATTAGCCACACTCCAGTCTCCCAGAACTTCACCAGTGGCTAAAGATGAAGCAGAAATCTCTGCAAGGGCCTCTGCAATTTCTTCCATAGCCTCCCACATCATCACAGAATGGACTTGATCAGGCCCAGGGGATTTATCCACCTTAGTATGTTTGAAGGCTGTAAACACCTCCTCTCTGGTAATATGTATGCAGTCCAAAACATCCTCACTTGTTTTCCTTGTTCCCATAGCATCCATGATTCTCTCATCAGTCAAAACTGAGGAGGAATATTCATTAAAAATCTCCTGTGGCTCTACACAAAGATCGTCATGCTGATCTTTACGGGGACCTATTCTCTCCCTAAACACCATTTTACTTTCAGTAACCCTACAGAACCTCTTGGGATTATCTGTAAATTTATCTGCCATATCCAACCCATACCCTCTTTTTGTTCTTCTGATTTCCCTCTTAAGTGTGCTCCTATGCTTTTCATAGTCATCTCAGGATTCATTGAGCCCGATAGTTTAAACCCAATGCATTCCTTCTTCTTTCTCCTGACCAGAGCTTCAACATCCTTCATTGGCCAGGGATCCTTAAATCTACCAGCTTTTCCCTTTACCTTAACAGGGACATTCTGTCCCTGGACTCTTGATATCTCACTTTTAAAAGCCTCCTATTTTCCAGTCATTCCTTTTCCTTCAAATAGACTCACCCAATTGACCTCTGCTGGATCTTGCCTAATGTCCCCACAATTGGCCCGGATCCAGTTTAGCACCTTACCCTGTGGTTCTGTCCTATCTTTTTTCATAACTGTGTCAAAACCAAGAGAGTTATGGTCACTGGACCCAAAGTGTTTTCCGACTGACACTTCAGTTAGTTGCCCAACCTCATTTACTAAGGGGAGGTCCAGTGTTGCACCCTCCCAAGTAAGGCCCTCTACATATTGATTTAGGAAACTTCCTTGGACACGTTTGACAAATTCCACCCCATCCGGGCCTTTTACACTCTGGGTGGCCCAGTCAAGACAGGGGAAATTAAAATCTCCAACCAACACCACTCTATTACTCCTACAGGTATCGGCAATATCTCAACACATGTGCTTCTCTTGTACCTGCTGGTTATTTGTGGGTCTACATTACAGTCCCAACAGGGTGACCATTCCCTTGTTGTTTCTAAGTTCTAACCATATGGCCTCATCTGATGAACCCCTTAAGAGTATCCTCTCTGAGCACTGTTGTTATGTCCTCCCTTATCAAAAGGGAAACACGCCTCCTCGCTTGCTTGTCGCTCTGTCATGACTGTAGCATCTCTATGCTGGAACATTGAGCTGCCAGTCCTGCCCTTCTCTCATCCATGTTTCTGTTATGGCTGTAATAGTCAAGGTAACTGTGGGAGTCAGTGGATTTGTTGTGGATATTCGTGGCCAGTCTATCCCCAGAAATGGAAAGATAGATGTTGAGGAAGGGAAGGGAGGAGTCAAAGATAGATCAGGTGAAAATCGAAAGAACTGTGGATGCTGGAAATCAGGAACGAAAACAGAAGTTGCTGGAAAAGCTCAGCTGGTCTGGCAGCATCTATGAAGGAAAAGACAGAGTTAAAGTTTCGTGTCTGGTCACCCTTCCTCAGAACTGAGGGTAGATAGGAAAATGTTGGCTATAATGCAAAAGTGTGGGGAGGGAGTAGGGAATAAACAGTGGGTGGGGTTAGAGCCCAAAGAAAGAGAGGATAGCTGGACAGACAAAAGAATGAATAATGATCAGGCTAGGAGGATGAATAGTTATTAATAGGGATTGTTAGCAAAGGAATGAATAACATCTCAATGATAACAACACCAGGATTGACAAATTCAGTATTTGAAATGATTCAGAACAGAGGGATGGCCATGGGTCCCAGTTACACCTGTCTCTTTGTGGGGTATTTGGAACATTCATTGTTCCAGTCCTAGTCTGGCCCCCACCCGAAACTCTTTTTCTGGCACATCGATGATATCATTGATGCTGCTTCCCTCTCTCATCCAGGATTAGAAAGGTTTATCAATTTCACTTCCAATTTCTACCCTGTTCTCACGCTCACTCCTTACCCCCTCCTCCCACGACCTTTGCATGATAACCACCATTTTCCTATCTATCTTCAGTTCTAGGGAAGGGTCACAACTCAAAACATGAACTCTGATTTCTCTCCCCAGATGCTTCCAGACCTACTGAGCTTTTCCAGCAATTTCTGTTTTTGTTTCTGATTTACAACATCCGCAGTTCTTCCAGCTTTGACTTTGTCTTATGATCCCACCCTTTAAAATGAGAAATATCACAGTAAACATGTTTCTACCTGTATCATTGAAAAAAATTATGTCATTAGGTTTTTGTGCATTTTACTGTGCAATCGAATAGATTGCGTTCATATACATAGGAGATGATCTCTTGGGCACAAAAATGGAGGTTTGCTAATGCCTAATAACCCAAAACCAGCAAAATCCATCAGCTTTAGGGCCTTAAGACTATAAAATACAGTAGTACAATTAGGCCATTTGGCCCATCAAGTCTCCTCCACCATTTGATCATGGTTGATATGTTTCTCAACCACATTCTTCTGCCTTCACCCTATAATCTTTAATCCCCTAACAGTGAAAAACCTATCTATCTCTGTCTTAAATACGCTCTGTAACTTGGTCTCCACCACCCTCTGCAGCAATAAGCTCCACAGATTAACCACCCTCTGATTGAAGAATCCCTCCTCATCTCAGTTCTAAAGGGTTATCCCTTCACTCTGAGCCTGTGCCCTTGGGCCCTAGTCTCTCCTACCAGAGGAAATATCTGCTCCATGTCCACTGTACAGGCCTATCAGTATTCTGTAAGTTTCAATCAGATCTCCCTCATCCTCCTAAACTCCATCATGACAGGCCCAAAGCCTTCCAATGTTTCCCATATGACAAGAACTTCATATCCAGGATCATTCTTGCAAACCTCCTCTGGTCTGCCTCCAATGCCAGCTCATCCTTCTCAGATACAAGGCTCAAAACAACTCACAATATTCCAAATGAGTAAAAACGTTGTATAAAACTTGTTTTGAAAAATGGAAGAAAATAACGATAAAGAAATCATAGAATCCTGAAAGAAGAAAGACATACTGATATGTAATAAATCGTGAACAGACTTCCTTGAGTTACTTACAGAGATTATCATCTTTTATTTTGTTTCTCAGATTGTTATGGTCAAAATTCTCACACTTCTTATTCAGATAGTTTAACAATGAGATTGTACAGCAGGAGGCGGTGAAGCTGCAACTGAAGATAGGATTCTCTTCTCACAGTGACATCTTCCGCTCCACTGTTTATGCAAAATGAAATCCCCCTGCCCTGCAGTAGGAAGGCCTGGTTTCCTAAGGAGATGAGGACAGCTAACAGGGCCACGACAAGAAACTTGTTCCAAAGTGCCCCCTATCAGCCACACTCTGTATCAACGACATGCCAGGAAATTGTTTACATACAGAATTTCTACTGTAAATGTTAGATTGTAGGTAAGTTCATTGTTGGATTCTGACACGGAAATGTGTCCAGAAATCTTCATGAGATGTTGTACGGGAAGTGCATTAATGCCCAATTTTTAACAATAATCAGTAGACAAATAGATTTCCTGCTGTGGTAAAGTAATTGCTCCTATTTATTTCTAGAGTGATCAAGAATGGGATGGTATTTCCTTCATTCTCTGCTGAATGGGGTCAACAAGTACTCCACATCCCTGGGGAAAGTGTGGCTCTCAGTCATTTTCATCTTTCGTCTCCTGGTCTTGGTGGTGGCAGCTGAGACTGTATGGGGAGATGAACAGAGTGACTTTGTGTGCAACACACAGCAACCTGGTTGCAGGAATGTGTGCTACGACCGTTTCTTCCCCATCTCCCATATCAGGCTGTGGGTTTTCCAGCTCCTCTTTGTGTCCATTCCATCATTTCTCATCGGCATGCACGTGCGTCAAAGGAAGAAATGCAAGAAGAATATAAAAATCTTTAATCAGAATGCAGATTTGCAGAAAGTAAAAATCGATGCCCCTCTTTTACGAACTTACTTGGTCAGCATTTTGTTTAAAATGTTGTTTGAAGCTGTCTTTATGTTCTTGTTCTATTGGATTTATGAAGGCTATAAGATGCTCAGACTTGTCAAATGCAGTGAATACCCTTGTCCTAACACTGTGGATTGTTTCATTTCTAGACCAACTGAGAAAACGATTTTCACTCTTTTCATGTTAGTGATTTCAGCTGTATGCATCTTGTTGAATGTTGCTGAACTGTGCTACTTAGTTGTCAGGTATTGTGTTATGCAATGGAAGAAAAACATTTTTGCTGCAACGAGGAGCAATGAAAACAAAAAATTAACAGTTGCTCTTAGTTCGTCGAATATCAGCACAACAAAATTTGACAATGACCAAAACAGCAATTCTGATATCACTTCTATATTTTAAAAAAGACAATGACTCCTGAATTATTTATAGCTTCACAATATGCTTGTAATTCTAGACTCAATTACCTTGTGACTTTGAAACAAAATATTATCAAGAAGAGATGATGTATCAATTTTTCTGCAGTCCGTTTATTTTGATATCCCATTATTCTGTTTATCACAGTTATATGTTGCTGCCATTTTAATTTACGCATTCCTGGGTTCCTTATGAACACATGATCACTTTTGTTGAAGCTGATTGCAAACCTCTGGGAACAAAGCTTCAATAAATTGAACAAAGAAGGATTATACATAAAGTGACGCATTCTTAGAAGGAAAGGATCTGACATACATTAGAAACATTATCGCAGTAAGCTATAAACTGTTTTGAATAGAAGTTGAATGTCAAAACACCAGAGAATTGGGTTAAATGAAATGTTTTATTCAAAACTCAATAATTGTGCCTAAAATACCTGAGAAGCAATGTGCTGGTGAATGAGTTTCTCCAACAATTTCTATTTTTATTGCGCCCATATCTCCAGTTTGTGTGATTTCCTGATGCCACTTCATGTAAAGCTGTCGGAACTGATAGTTTTCACCACGGATGTGGGAATCTGGCCGCTGAGAGATAAGTTGTCATACTGCTCACATTCACCAGTGTTGACCGATTGTGGAAAAGTGGACAACAAATGAAAGGCCCATCTTTGAAGTAGCTGGTCATGAAATGAAAAATTCTACATTCAGCCAAGCTTTGTTATTCTACTTACTCAAGGACAAACTGTGCAGAAACTGAAACATTGTCAGTCTCAGCAGTTAAATATTCTCCTTTTCATTGTTTGAATCAAACTGTCAACTGTTATTTTTTGAGAGTGTCTAAAGAAATCTTAGAATCATATTTAAGAATAGATTTTCAGATCCAGTGTCCTATCTTTCTTGTTCCTGGATAATGGATCCAGAATGTCTTCTCTCCATGGAGCTCGTTCAGTGAGTGCAATTGCCTGGATATGGAGCTGAGAAACTGAATGGCTAACTCCTGGCTTAAGGTATAACTGGAATATGTGATTCATTTGTTATGTTTGTCAGGATTATGGCAGCACAGTGACTGTTTTGGAATGTAAAAATATACCTCATGATATAAACATGATTATATATTACAATAAATTACTTATGTTTGAACTAAGCTGCGCCTTGAGTTACACTTGAACTTGAAAATGAAGCTACTGATTTCAATGCCGCCCCTTCAGTTGTGTTTGGAGGTGAGTAACACACAAATGGCCTTGAAGCTTTTAGGTGACATCTGTACTTTCTTCCTGCCACTTCCCTGATTGTAACTGGGCTCACAAGGCTGATGGAGAGTTGCTTACCCCACTGTTAAATTGAGGCCCTTAAGTGGCCTCATCCCATGAACAGCAAACAGGGAGTACACGGGCAGTCCTATATGCATCCCAGGAAGAAAAAGTTCCAGTCTGGTTTGTTTACTGGCTTCTGGGGAGGGGTCTGTCATCCAAAGCAACTCTCTACCTGATTGGATGCCTCGGCATTGGGCTAGGCACTGCATCACCACCAACCTCCTTCAGCAAACCCCGACTCCCATCCTCAACCACATGGGTGCCTGGGCCCTTGACTTCCCCAGGTGCAACGCCAGCTACTGCCACCCAACCTGATGGCACTGTCCGTACTAGACAACTGCTGGACTCTAATTGGCTTGCTGTTCTTGTGGGTGTTTTTCGATGGTGTTTCATCT
This sequence comes from Stegostoma tigrinum, assembly GCF_030684315.1. NCBI lineage: Eukaryota > Metazoa > Chordata > Chondrichthyes > Orectolobiformes > Stegostomatidae > Stegostoma > Stegostoma tigrinum. The sequence continues at coordinate 44,905,092 of NC_081377.1, read as the reverse complement.
CCGGCAGTTCAGAGGTGCACTGCTGACCACTAGTGTCAGTTTGTCATTTTATTCTGGTGAACCTTCCCCAAAGGGATGACTCGGGAAGGGGGTGGCATCTTCTCCACCCCACGCCAGCCTCCAGTCTGGGACCCACATCCCCCCACCCCGCATTAGCCTCCAGTCTGGGACCCATCTCCCTCCACCCCGCATCAGCCTCCAGTCTGGGACCCATTGCCCCCCTGCACCAGCCTCCAGTCTGGACAGGCAAGACACTATTGCCTTAGTCAAATATCACCCAAGGAATCAGGGGAATACTGAGAACAAGTATGAACTGGGGAAAATGTTACGGGATATCCATAACACAAGTAAAACAAGATGGCAGCCGAGCAGGAAGCTGCAGGCAGAGCTCCTCCATTCTGCCTGTACTTTTGCTTTTTTTTTCTCTTGAGTTTTTTCAAGAAAAGCTTTTAACTTTTTAAACTTACTCAGAGAGGTAGAGAGGAGGTGAGTCCCAGATTGGAGGCTGGTGTGGGGGGTGGGTAGGTGGGTCGCAGACTGGAGACTGGTACGAGGGGGATGTGGGTCCCAGAATGGAGGCTGGCGCGGGGGGCTTGATGAGTCCCAGACTGGAGGCTGATGCGGGGTGGAGGGAGATGGGTCCCAGACTGGAGGCTGGTGCAGGGGGGCAATGGGTCCCAGACTGGAGGCTGATGCGGGGTGGGGGGAGGTGGGTCCCAGACTGGAGGCTGGTGCAGGGGGGCAATGGGTCCCAGACTGGAGGCTGATGCGGGGTGGAGGGAGATGGGTCCCAGACTGGAGGCTGATGCGGGGTGGAGGGAGATGGGTCCCAGGCTGGAGGCTGATGCGGGGTGGGGGGAGGTGGGTCCCAGACTGGAGGCTGGCGTGGGGTGGAGATGAGTCCCAGACTGGAGGCTGATGCGGGGTGGGGGGAGGTGGGTCCCAGACTGGAGGCTGGCGCAGGGTGGGTGAGTGGGTCCCAGACTAGAGGCTGGTGCAGTGGGGGGAGTGGGTCCCAGACTGGAGGCTAGGGCAGGGGGGAGATGAATCCCAGACTGGAGGCTGATGTGGGGTGGGGGCAGGTGCGTCCCAGACTGGAGGCTGGCGCAGGGGGGGTGAGTGGGTCCCAGACTAGAGGCTGATGCAGTGGGGGGAGTGGGTCCCAGACTGGAGGCTAGGGCAGGGGGGAGATGAATCCCAGACTGGAGGCTGATGTGGGGTGGGGGCAGGTGCGTCCCAGACTGGAGGCTGATGCGGGGAGGGGAGGTGGGTCCAGACTGGAGGCTGGCGTGGGGGTTTGATGAGTCCCAGACTGGATGCTGGCGCAGGGCGGGAGTGGGTACCAGACCAGACACCTGCGCAGAGGGAGATGAGCCCTGGCCCGGAAATGAAGTCTCGAGTTTTGAAGACTGGCACGGTCTAGCAACGTGGCCCAGTGCAGTCTGGAGACTCAGTTCTGGCATGGCTTGGGGTGTAAATCAAGTATCTTCTTCCCCGTTTTGATGCTGGGCTTTTATTTATTATTCTTTCAATTTCACAGATACCTAAGTATCTGTACCTAGGTGTCTTGTATCTAAGATAGTGCCATAAGCAGTGACATTGCAAACTTTTCACTGCACTTACTTGAGTGCATGTGACAATAAAGTGAATTCAATTCAATTCAAAACTGAGTTTGATGTCGGAAACAGAGATAACAAGCTGTAGACCTGGATGAACATAGCAGGCCAGGGAGCATCAGAATAGCTGCTTGGCCTGCTGCGCTCATCCAGCCTTATACCTTGTTATCTCAAATTCTCCATCATTGGCAGTTCCGACTATCTCTTAATTGTTGGAATATTTTCTGTCAGGGAGATTCAATGGCTACCATGTGGGATATCTACAAAGCAAAGATCACCAGCTTTCGTGAACTTCTTATAAGCAAAATACAGGTCAACGTTTGGCTGTTTTAACTCAAACTCAAGGAGTTACTCAATAGTCAGGTGCCTGGTGTGGCTGAAGGATTTAGGTGAACTTTGTAGAAATGACCTGGATTAGTTTAATTTGATCTGAATCAGATTTCTTGAAATTTGCCTTTGACAAATTCAACTATGAGGTCCCTATTATTTTCTGAAAGATCACCATGAACATCTATAGTGGAATTTAATTGTTTGGGACAAAAGTCAGCCTTCATCAAGAAAGATTTCAGATTTTTGCAGTGAGTGCAGATATAGGTGTAAATTTTGAATTTTTGCAATATTGGAGAGACAATGATTCACTAACATGAGGTATAATGTACATGTATCAATTTTTATGTGGCAAATTTATTACATTAGTGTTGATTTGATAGACGAGTGGCTGTTTTCCTTTGCAGTATTGGATATAAAGTTAATATCCTAATAGTGAGTATTTTTCTGGAAGCCTGGTATGTTACTTACATGTTTAATTCCATCTGATGCAAGCAGCTTGGATGTAGTCCCTAGTGCAGTTCTTGTTCATCTGACTAAAATAAAACTTCCACCTGAGAGGATCAGAATGTTAAACCTCTGATTTGGAATTGATGGAATGACCAGACGTTGGCTGGTCTGCACAAACACTGCTAATGAACTAGAATGGGCGCACAAACACAGAAGTTGCTGGAAAAACTCAGCAGATCTGGCAGCATCTGTGAAGAAAAAAATCAGAGTTAATGTTTCGAGTCTGGTGATCCTTCCTCAGAACTGCTGGTAGCTGGGAAAATGGCAGTTTATATGCAGAAAATAGGGAGGGGGATGGATAATTGCTTCCAGAAGCCTGCCACTTTAACGCACCATCCTGTTCCCTGGCTAATATCTCCGTCTCTGACTTGCTCAGTGTTCCAGTGAAGCTCAGCACAAGCTGGAGGAACAACACCTCATTTTCTGCTTGGAGACGCTGCAGCCCTCTGGACTCAATATCGAGTTCAATAATTTTAGGTCCTGAACTCTCCCATGTCCCAGCCCCCTACCCCACACACTAGGTGTTGCTACCACACAGCCTGCCATCACACACTACCTATTGTTAGTCACTAACAGCCCCCATTAATAGCTATTCACCCTCCCAGCCTGATTGTTATCAACTTCCTTATCTAGACAACTGATCTCCTCTCTCTTCAGTGCTATCCTTTATCCTTTACTCCCTACCCCACCCTCTCCCTATTTTCTGCATGTAAACTGACGTTTTCCCAGCCACCACTAGCTCTGAGGAAAATGACTGGACATGAAACATTAACTCTGATTTTTTCTTCACATATGTTGCAGACGTCTGAGCTTTTCCAGCAACTTTTGTTTTTGTTCCTAATTTACAGCATTGTGCACTTCTTTCGGTTTTTATGTAGAATGGGAGCACAATCACTCCGCTGATGTTCTGTCCCTCCCTATTGTAAAGAATCCCAGCTTTATTTCTAATCACCTCCTGCTGAAACTAGAAACTCACATGTGGCTAATTTTACACTTTCACCTTATAGCTACAACTGTATACCAATAACTGGCCAATAGGACTAATTAGCAAAGCGGACTTCCAAACATTTGTTGATGTTGTATTTCAGGCTAACTAATTTGGAAAAGTACGAGATGATGAACTAATCATGTAAACCATTGCTTATTACTGGCATCTCAACATAACAAGGTAAATGCTTCACAAGTAAATTAGTGTTTGGGTGGAGGTAAGTTATATTAAATTAAAGTTTTTGCAAGCATTCCATTCATGATTTCAATTAGTGTACGAATCACTTGCCTGTTTAATTTTATGTTCTTTATTATAATTAAGTAGCAAAATTGCCAGGCAATGGCCATCTCCAACACGAGAAAATCTAACCACCACCCATGACATTAAATGGTGTTGCCATCACTAAATCCCTCACTATCAATGGGGTTACCATTGACCAGAAACTCAGTTGGACTAACCACATTAACAATGGCAACAAGGACAGGTCAAAGGCTAGGAATCTAGCAGCAGGTAACTCACCTCATGACTCCTCAGACTCTGTCCACCATTTACATGGAACATGTCAGAAGTGTGATGGAGTGCTCCTTACTTACCTGGATAAGTTCAGTTCCAACAATATTCAAGAGGTTTGACACTATCCAGGGCAAAACAGCCCACTGATTTGCACCATATCCACCAACATCCATTCCCTCCAACACTGGCGCTCAGTCGCAGCAGTGTGTACTATGTACAAAAAGCACAGCAGAAATTTACCAAAGATCCTCAGGCAGCACCTTCCAAACACACCACCACTTCTAAAAGGACATGGGAACTGATACATGGGAACACAATCTGCTGCAAGTTGCCCTTCCAGACTCTCACCATCCTGGCTTGGAAGTATATTACTGTTCCTTCACTGTCACTTGGTCAAAATCCTGGAATTCCCTCCTATCAGCATTGTGCGTCAACTTTCAGTCCATGGACTGCAACAGTTCAAGATAGTGACTCACAATCACCTTCTGAAAGGCAACTCGGAATAGTTAAAAAATGATAGCCCAGCCAGAAATGACCAATCTATGACTGAATAGAATATAATTACAGCAATTTGGGAAGCAAATATTTTGGGGATACCATATCAGCAAATTGAGACTTAACAGAGGCAAACGTAGCAAGCTTAGCAGAAACAGGGAACTTAGTTGAGGATAAAAGCAAAATACTGCAGATGCTGGAGATCTGAAATTAAAATGGAAAGAGCTTGAAAAACTCACCAGGTTTGGCAGTATCTGCAGAGAGAAAGACAGAGCAATGTTTTGGGTCTAAGTGTAACTCTTTTGGGCCAGTAGTTGCTTACGTATTGTACCACTAGGTTTAGAAGGTGCAGAGACAAAAATTGATTCCGGTACTGAGTCTATTTTCCCTTAATGCTAACAAGATGGAAGCAGGCAAACTGAAGGGACATTTGAAAAGTAATTTCTATGCTCCTGCCAGATTCTGAGCTGTACCTGGTTCTGTTTATTCCTAGGGTGAACAAAAATGGATTGGCATTCCCTTCAATCTTTGCTGGGTGGAATGAACAAGTACTCCACATCCCTGGGGAAAGTGTGGTTCTCGGTCATTTTCATCTTTCGTGTCCTGGTCTTGGTGGTGGCAGCTGAGACTGTATGGGGAGATGAACAGAGTGACTTTGTGTGCAACACACAGCAACCTGGTTGCAGGAATGTGTGCTATGACCGTTTCTTCCCCATCTCCCATATCAGGCTGTGGGTTTTCCAGCTCCTCTTTGTGTCCATTCCATCATTTCTCATCGGCATGCACGTGCGTCAAAGGAAGAAATGCAAGATGAATATAAAAATCTTTAATCAGAATGCAGATTTGCAGAAAGTAAAAATCGATGCCCCTCTTTTTCGAACTTACTTGGTCAGCATTTTGTTTAAGTTGCTGTTTGAAGCTGTCTTTATGTTCTTGTTCTATTGGATTTATGAAGGCTATAAGATGCTCAGACTTGTCAAATGCAGTGAATACCCTTGTCCTAACACTGTGGATTGTTTCATTTCTCGACCAACTGAGAAAACAATCTGTACGATTTTCATGTTGGTGACTTCAGCTGTATGCATGCTGTTGAATGTTGCTGAACTATGCTACTTAATTGTAAAATACTCCATTTTTCAGTACAAGCTCTGTATTTCCAACAAAAACCAATAAAATAAACTGACTTTCTTCAAAGATTGATAGAAGTTTGAATGAGGCTAACTGATATCTGAATAGTTTGTGATTCAGACATGGATCATTAGCAAACATTTCCTCAAAATGTTAAATTCCTTCACTCCGCAGAAGTATTGTTTAAAGTCTGAATAGGAGTATGAATTCAGGACACTTGTCTAGAAAAAATGAAATTTGGTTCCTCTTCCTGATATTTTCCTCCACCAATTCCTTTCCCTCTTGTCTCTGTTGCACATTTTAATTCCTTGGGCTTCAAATTCCGGTTGTCCTGTTTACCTTATCCATATGCTTATTCACCAGGGTGGTTGTTGGTAGATTTTTTGAGCTGCCTCGGAATGTCTGATCTGCGCTCATCTCATTAGCGCTTAGGTTTTCTTGCTAATTGACGGATGTGAACAGTTATCAGGCCAATTGTTTTTCAGCTCCACATCCCTTTTTGCCAAACTGCCTCAGATCAGCTAACATTACAAGCCATGGCTCAGATATAAGCATGATCCACATGGCTCCGCTACTTACTGAACGGACTGACCAAACCAAACCGAACCAACCCAGTCAGGTTGCAACAGGATCTCCCTCACAGGCGAATCATCTATAATCTAAGAACAATGAAGTTCTCATGCTTTTGATGGAATTTAGATCTGTGTGTTGTTAAGTCGAATATTTCAAATACCAGATTTATCAACAGAGCTTCACGTAGTAAGGTACAAATACAAAAATAACCAATTGTTGGTTGGTGTAATCTTTGTGGTTTACTGCCATGAGTGGAATGTGGAAAATCGAGAAGATGAATATGATTCTGACCTCACTCAGAAATATTTTACTCCACCCTCCCTATTCGACACAATGATGGACTGAGCTAAGTCAACAATAAAGAGACATTTGTTTGTCAGTCTGAATAAGAATATAAAGCTCATGTTTTATAAGCATTTGTTTTGTGCTCGTATGAAGATTAAAACATGAAACACTGCAAATAGGAGAAGGATTGGCCTTTCAGGTCTTTAAGCCTGCTTCACCATTCAGTTTGATAATGGCTGGTCCTCTATCTCAATGCCGTAGTCCTGTTTCTCTCTGAACAACTTAGTGCAATCACAGCTAAAAACCAGGACAAGCTGCCTGACTTCATGTCTGTGCTAAAAGGGAAGGCAGGATGGACGGTCTGTGAACCCATTAACTCTGACTGATGGGGTAAACAGAAAAGGCAAGGCACAGATGCTGCGAGTATTGAAGTAGGTACAATGTGAGTGAGCTCTGTGAGAAGCCCTGGAATGCTCCCAGGCCCAATCCGTGAGCTTGCTGCGTGTTCTTGCACAAAGTATCCTCACAGTAACATTACAGTAACATTACAGTGAAAGGTGCCAGTGTGCTCTAAATGCAAAAGTGCACTGTAATTGGAGTGGAGGTGTATCATGAGGACGGTGAGGCTTATATATATCTGATATTCCACAAACATTCACTCCCTCTATCACCAACACTCAGTCACAGCAGAGTGTATGATCTTCAAGATGCATTGCAGAAATTCACCAAGTCTACTCTAACAGCCCCTTTCAAAACCACAATCACTTCCAACTAGAAGGACAAGGGCAGCAGATACATGGAAACAGCACCACCCACAAGTTCCCATCCAAGCCACTGAACATCCTGACTCAGAAATATATCACCGTTCCTTCCGTGTCATTGGGGAAAAATCCTGGAATTTCCTCGACCTATAGCACATGGGTTGTAACAGTTCAAGAAGGCAGCTCACTACCAGCTTCTCAAGGGCAACTAGGGACAATAAATGCTGGGCCCAGCCAGCAACATCCACGTCCTATGAGTGAATTAAAAAAAGAACCTGCCATGCTCTGTGAATGAGTGGTGGGTGTGGGCACCGCCCATTGAACATGCCCTGAGATGTTGGTGCCAAGTATTGCAGGTGTTGGTGCAAGGGGGCACGCAGTGAGTGGGAGTTATCAGCTCCCCACTCAGACTTTCATGTTGGGAATTGTTGGCATCTGATTTCTATTCAGGTCCTTGGTGAGAACACACACAGAGTATTGTGTGCAGTTTTTTCTCCTTAAGTGATGAAGGATGTCTGGCTATGGACAGAATGCAAAGCAGGTTTCCAAGATTGATTAGTGGGATGGCAGGACACTGACGTATAGGGAGAGGCCATCATTTAGGATTATGTTCACTGGAGTTTAGAAGAATGAGGGAGGTGCTCAGAAATGCGAAGACAATTAGACAAAGCGAGCAATGGGAAATATGGCCGCAATAACCGGGGAGCCACCAGGAGAACCAAATGTCACAGCTTAAGGATACAGAGTTGGCCATTTAGGACTGAGATGAGGAGAATCTTCTTCAACCAGAGGGTGGTGAGCCTGTGGAGTTCTCTGCCACAGAAAGCAATTGAGGTGGTAGATATAGTTCTTACGGCTAAAGGGATCAAAGACTATAGAGAAGAAAGCAGGAACAGGGGACTGAGTTGGATCACAATCATATTGAATGGTGGAGTAGGTTCAAATGGCCAAATGAACTATTCCTGCTCCTGTTTACTCTGTTTCTATGTTTCTATCAAACAGGATGTGAGGGTGCCAGTGTCGGACTGGGGTGGACAAGGTCAGAAATCACACGACACCAAATTACAGTCCAACAGGTTTATTTGAAATCAAAGCTTTCGGAGCCTCCGTCCTTCTTTAGGTGAGGAGTGGAAAAATGGGAAGCTGCCAAGCAATGAGGTGAGTTTAGGTAGTTGCAATGGGGATGAAAGTAAGTGATAATCTTTGCTAAAAAACATCTCGCTGTCACTGGTGAGAACCTGGTGTCACTATCCCTACACTTTGTTGGAAAACAGGACTTTTTAATCTCAGTGTTAACAAGGTTTTTGTTGGACGTTTTCTGACCTTCTAGACATGACCTGTGTAGCTCAGGGTCTGGGAAGATTCCACTTGTTTCTTTAACTATTCCCAGAGACCTCTGCCAATGTTTACTGTCTGGCATCTTGTAGCTCTTTCCTGAGGTAGACACCCTGTTGTAAACATGCAGGGGTCAAGTACTGCCAATACATTTGTTTGACTAAAATGAGAACCCCAGCTGTAAGATACATTTCTTCAAAAGGTAGTGGAAGAAGAGACTTTGCATTTTATCACAGGCAGAAGTAGATCAATTCTTGATAAGTAAAGAGAGGTGAAAGGTTATGAGGAATAGGTGGCAAAGTGGAGGAACCAGGTCAGCTATTATTGAAGGTACAGCAGGTTTGATGGGTCAAGTGGCATACTTCTGCTCTGATTCATATATTTGAATGACTATGAGGACTGTCTAGGATTTGTGGAATTTGGAGAAGGCAGGGATGGTATAATTGAGATCTCTGTGTAGGTGAACATGGAGGTGCTACACTTTGGGATAATTTGAAGCTTGAAAAGGTGCAAGGTCAGTGGGCAGAGAATGTGAGTTTCATGGTGCAAAATGGCCGTATGTTTTGTATGTGAGTGAGAGAGAGCATTGATGGAAATGTAAGAGACAGTGGCCTCACCAGAGGTGGAGCAATTAGAAAATTAATTAAATTTATTGCAGCTATGCAAAAAGAAAATGAAGACTTTGTATTTATAAAGTCCCTCTCATAACTATGATGTGTTCCAAAGCACTTTCCAGTTCATGGAGAGCCGTCACTGCTGTCAACTTGGAAACACAGAATTGTGCGCAGCAAGCTCCCTGAAATAGAAGTGCTATAATGACCAGCTAATCTGTCTGGTGATTTTGTTTGAGGAATAAGTGACATCGAGGAGAACTCCCCTGCTCTTCTATAAAATACTGGCATGGGATCTTTTAGAGGTCAGTAGGGGCCTCAATTTAACTTCTCATTTGAAAGACAGCATTTGATACAGTGCAGAAAGCGAGTATCAGTCTACTCTTATTTATTCTTTCACAGGATGTGGGCATCGCTGGCTGGGCCAGTGTTTATTATGATCCATTGGAATTTAGGAGAATGAGATGTGATCTCTTAGAGTTATGCAACATTGAAACAAATAAGATTCTGAGGGGACTTCACAGGGTAAATATGGAAAGGTTGTTTCCACGTGCAGGACAGCCCAGGAATAGAAGGCATATTCTCAGAAGAAGGGTTGGCACATTTAAGACAGAGATAAAGAAGAATCCCTTCTTTCAGACCTTAGTGAATTTATAGAATTCCTTAACATTAGAGGGCTGTCAAGGCTGGGTCATTAAGTATATTTAAGGCTGAGATAAATAGATTCTTGACCAGTCAGTGAATCAGGGGTTAGAGGGCAAAAGCAAGAAGGTGGATGTGAAGAATGTTCGATCAGCCATGATCCTATTGAATGGCGGAGCAGGCTCGGAGGCCTGAATGGACTATTCTGCTCCTATTTCTTATGGTCTTATTGTCTAACCTTATTAGCCCTTGAGAAAGTAGTGGTGAGCTGCTTCCCGCTGCAATCCTTTGTGCGTGAGGACAGCCAGTGTATAGTTAAGAAGGGAGATTTTGTGCTTGGGTTCTGGGGTGTGACTTGAACCACAGCCTCTGACCTTGAGGCAAGAACTGAGCTACTATGTCAAGATTGCCCAGTCTCCTAATTCAGAGAGAGTGTTAGATATTCTACTCATACAGGCACACACAAAATACACCTGATTCTAGTTCATTTATTGGAATAGATCACAGGATATTAGTTCCATTTCGGTTAAATTCTTCGGCTTTTCCTAATCATAGTAGTAGTGCCTGCAGTAAGTTTCTGTTAAAAAACAGGAAAGAAATGAGTCAACTGAATGCAGAGTGGCAACACAATGTTATCATACCTTAAAATAGAATGGAGCCACTGGGTGACAATGAAGATTAGTTTAATATAACATGATATAAAGGGAGAATGTGCACCATTTGATGCATTTATTTCAGGTCCTTTGTAGCACTGAATGACACACTAGTATCAGGTATCAAGGTTTGCTCAGGCCCTCAAGTAGAAGAACAATTCTTAAAATTATTGCATTGCTCTTGACTATTGAAGAATTGCAACCACAAGAAAAACAAATTTGTCTTCAAATAAATTCCCTGCTCTCCCATATTGAGTTTTACTAAATCTAATTTCACAGGACAGGAGAGTTTTGAGATAAATTTCAGAAGCTTTTCTTTTTGCAAATAAAGAAAAAAGGACCGTTTGGTGGAATCCAGTCAATTGGTTCAAAGTAGATTATAAAAAAGGACAGTTTAATTTTTAGAAAGATCGTCAGGGCCACATTTCCTACCTAAGACCTCACATCACTGAGAAACAAATACTTAGATATAAAAGGTACTGGCTATGGACAGGGAACTTGCATTATGTGTATTCACATCAGCTTGGGAGACTCAGGGTTCCCAGTAGACTTCAGGGCTGCCATATCTAGACCTATTTTCTAGTTAGTGACAAGCAAATAAAAAGTAGAAAATGCTGAACATTTTCCAGACTTTTCCTCAAACTACCCGATGATGTTGGTAAAATATCTTTATTTCAATTCTAATTGACTATAAGTAATTTATGTATAAATATTAAATAACAATTACTTTATAACTTTCGGCTATTACTCATACTGGAGTGTAGTTGGTCATTAAATTGGTCAAAAGCTACACAGCATGTGGAATATTTTGCGGAGCAATGTAATCAAGCGCTTAGTTTGATAACAAGGTGTAGAGCTGGCTGAACACAGCAGGCCAAGCAGCATTAGAGGAGCAGGAAGGCTGATGTTTCAGGCCTGGACCCTTCATCAGAAACGTCAGCCTTCCTGCTCCTCCGATGCTGCTTGGCCTGTTGTGTTCATCCAGCTCTACACCTTGTTATCTCAGATTCTCCAACATCGGCAGTTCCGACTATCTCAAGTACTTACTTCAATCATTTCAGAACCGTGAACCGCCTGCACATGAACAAAGTTTTTCAACTTGCATACGAGCTTCCCATCTTCCATATGGACAGTACACTATGTGAAATAAAATTATTGTGAATGTACGCAAAAATGTTTGATCTTTTGACTTCAAACCAGAAAGAAATTGAAGCTGTACAAAACTCTGGTGCGGCTGCACTTGGAGTATTGCGTACAGTTCTGGTCACCGCATTATAAGAAGGATGTGGAAGCTTTGGAAAGGGTGCAGAGGAGGCTTACTAGGATGTTGCCTGGTATGGTGGGAAGGTCTTACGAGGAAAGGCTGAGAAACTTGAGGCTGTTTTCATTAGAGAGAAGAAGGTTGAGAGGTGACTTAATTGAGACATACAAAATAATCAGAGGGTTAGATAGGGTGGATAGGGAGAGCCTTTTTCCTAGGATGGTGATGGCGAGCACTAGGGGGTATAGCTTTAAATTGAGGTGTGAAAGATATGGGACAGATGTCAGAGGTAGTTTCTTTACTCAGAGAGTAGTAAGGGAATGGAACGCTTTGCCTGCAACGGTAGTAGATTCGCCAACTTTAAGTACATTTAAGTCATCATTGGACAAGCATATGGATGGACATGGAATAGTGTAGGTTAGATGGGCTTCAGATCGGTATGACAGGTCGGCACAACATAGAGGGCCGAAGGGCCTGTACTATGCTGTAATGTTGTATGTTGTATGTTCTAATTTAAAATGTTGTTTACATTGAGACCAGGGAATTGTAAAGTAGACTCATTACTGGATTGACTGAAGTTATCCTGAGGGATAGATGAACTAAGTACCTTCACTCACTGAGAAAAGGAATGTCTATAACTTAAAGCTGTGAACTGTGTAAATTTGATATATTTCTCAGCTGTGGATTGTAGAAAAATATTCTGAAGTGCATAGGGCAGAATTTGAAATAATTTGTGTGTATGTAATATTACTGCTTGGTGACTGACAATAAGTAACCACACAGGGGAGATTAAACAAACAGAAACCCAAAATACCTTTAGCTTTTTCCCATCCATGGAGGTAATCTCAGCCTCTTTACCGAGAGTAAATTGATTTGTTACTGAATGGCGTGGATTTTTTGTTGTAATGACAAAGTTGTCTCCGGTTTGCTGGATTTCAATGGTTGGCTTGATGTCTTTTCCAATTTTTATCACGTCTTCCGGAAGAGCTGAAATAAAATAGAACGTTTGTTACTGAAATGGACTAATGTCTAGGCACATGGAAAATACAACATGAAGGGGTTTGTACAGGTGGCTGAGACTTTCAAATCATTGACGTTACAAATTGAGTTACATAAACATTTACAATTACCAGCCCATACCTGCCCTCTGCACTCACATACCAGTTCCTGTCGGAGGGACAGTAGCCTCTCATTCTAGTGAGTACTAATAGGTACTTTAAATCAAAGTAGTATTGGGGGTCATATTCATCTTGCAATAAACTTAGCAAGTTTATTCAGTGAGGAGTTGATTAATGGAGCCTAAGAAACAGATTTCCCTGCACCACTGCCATTCCATGCTGAATTCCATATACACAAGCCATGGACCAGTACAATTAGGATGGAAATAGGCAGTGGAAAGCTGGACTTTACGTTTCGTAGATGAGAAAGAAGGAGTTATACGTCAAAAATGTGGTTGTCAGTCTTTGAAATTCTCTTCTTTAGAAGACAATGGAAGCAGAGTCCTAATTACAGACAGCGTTAAAGCAGAGATAGATAGGTTCTTGATAAGCAAAGGGTTTGTAAGTTATCGGGGTAGGTGGAAGTATTTCAGCCATGGTTTCATTGAATGCCAGAATAGACTGGAGGAGTTCAGTGGCCTCCCACCGCTCCTAATGTGTGTGTTCAAGCTACAGCTGTACTGAACAGCGGCCTGACCACGTCAGGAACACTAGGTTCAGTCCTAAGGAAGGAATATTTAAACGTTGGAGAAAGCGCTTTTTTTTGGAATGATTTCTGGACTCCGAAGGTTAATGTCTATGGAAGGACAACACAAATTATTTCTGTGAATTTAGAACGTAAATTTGATCAAAGCTCTAAAGGTATGAGTCGAAACTGGGTTTTAAATAAATTTTAAAATGTCAAATTATTTGCAGATTCATTCCAGATTGTGCATTGTGGACATATGCAGACCCTGCCACTTGTACATTCCCCTCCAAGCCACCAATCATCCTGCTTTGGAAATGTATTACCATTTCCTCATTACCATCGGATCAAAATTTGGGAATTTACTCCAACAGAATGGGGCGTAGCTGCTTGACAGGAGCTAAAGTGGGTCAAGAAGACAGCTATCATGTTCTGAGTTAGGGATAGTTGGCCAGTGTGGGCCTTGTTAAATGGTGTGATGATGGTCATATGTATACAGGTATCTTTGTGAGTCAGCTTCAACGAAGATCATCGAATCTGACTGGACTTAACAAACTTGCAAGTTCCTCTTTTAGCTCAATGTTTCTGTATCTTAATGAAAAACAAAATGTCTTTGCGCATTAACACTGGAAAAAAGATGAGCAACTTCTCCACGTCTAACCTGAAACAAGTTTGTGTTTCATTCATTCCCAAAGAAGCAGCTTGCAAATTATTGATTCAAAGATAGTAGGAACTGCTGATGCTGCAGAATCTCAGATAACAAGGTGGAGAGCGAGATGAACACAGCAGGCCAAGCAGCATCAGAGGAGCAGGAAAGCTATGTTTCGGGTTAGGACCCTTTTTCAGAAATGCTGAAGTTTCTGAAGAAGGGTCCAGACCCGAAATGTCAGCTTTACAGCTCCTCTGATGCTGTTTAGCCTGTTGTGTTCATCCACCTCCATACCTTGTTATCTCTATTGCAAATAATTCAATTTCCCACTCTAATAATGTTCCTCTCCAATCAAATTTCCACAATCTTTTGCATTACTTTTTTTTAAAAAAAGCACAAGAGTATGTCAGACTCCAGCATCGACAGCACCTATTATCTCCACAAGAAACTAGCCGCGTCCTCAAAAATGATGGAGGAATCTTACAGTGGGCTGAACAGTGTGGGCTATAGTGAGATCCCGAGCAGAGTAGCCTGAGAAGTTGAGCGAGGCTATCTCAACATCAGGAGCCACTCACTGCATCTTTTATGGTCTGTCTGGTGACAGGGTAATGTTCCTCATGAGGCTGCAGCAAGTTGTAAATTGCTTTTTAAATGCCTTTTTGATGGTAAAACTCACCTCGTATATACTCAACTTTCAATCTTAGCGAGTGCATTGAGCAACCCAGGGAACTCTCAGCATGGAAGGTCAGGGCGGAACCTTCAGTCGTCGGCTGGCTGGGAGGAACCTCCAGAATTAAACAGTATCTCAGGGCATGGTCCTCAGGCACCAGCCACACTCATCCCTGTCCATGGGCATTGGCATTTGACATTGCCAACCCATGATAACTGTCATGGCATCTCTCGGATCCGCTTGCAAGACACTTAGGAAGCATAAAGCTGCACTGCAGGATAGTCTAGCATCCCACAGTGAAAGGCTACGCTGGGACACTATCAGCTTCAGGGCAGACACTGAACTCAAGCACTGGACCAGGCCAAGGGATGCTAGCCTTCACACTCGCTAACTAACAATTCACCTGAATGGGGCCAGAGCATCGCGCCCTGCCTTGCTCCACCTTGCCAACCCCATTGGCATGCTGGTCCTCAAGCCAGAGCTAATGGCTCTCAGTCGTGCTGCATTGAGGTGCTCATTAACAAAGAGGGCAGCTTGTCATTATAAATCTGCCTGGAGGGGTGGCTGGGGAATAGTGTGCTGGAAGGCACACTGAGTTGTCAATCTAACACTGACAGTTTTGCTAGCTATCTCCATGGCAAACACACTGCACATTTATTTAACAAAAGGGTCACATCAGAAACTGGATTGGGGCTAATCCTCAGTCCAGGCAAGGGGAGGTGGCTGTCAGCCTGGAGAGCGCTGCAGCTGTCAGTCACAGGCAGTCTGCAAACAACCCAGAGTCCTGGTTATGGTCACTGTCCACTTGGGGAGCTCACGGTCAGGGATATTCCTGATACAGTCCAGGTGAGTGTTGACCAGGGCAGCGGTCAGTGCTTACGGTCAGCAGCAGGCAGGGAGTGGGCAGCGGTCAATACTGTATGGAAAGCAGCAGCAGGCAGGGAGTGGGCAGCGGTCAGTGCTGTACGGTCAGCAGCAGCAGGCAGGGAGTGGGCAGCGGTCAGTGCTGTACGGTCAGCAGCAGCAGGCAGGGAGTGGCAGCGGTCAGTGCTGTGTGGTCAGCAGCAGCAGGCAGGGAGTGGGCAGCGGTCAGTGCTGTACGGTCAGCAGCAGGCAGGGAGTGGGCAGCGGTCAGTGCTGTGTGGTCAGCAGCAGCAGGCAGGGAGTGGGCAGCGGTCAGTGCTGTACAGTCAGCAGCAGCAGGCAGGGAGTGGGCAGCGGTCAGTGCTGTACGGTCAGCAGCAGCAGGCAGGGAGTGGGCAGCAGTCAGTGCTGTGTGGTCAGCAGCAGCAGGCAGGGAGTGGGCAGCGGTCAGTGCTGTACGGTCAGCAGCAGCAGGCAGGGAGTGGGCAGCGGTCAGTGCTGTACGGTCAGCAGCAGTAGGCAGGGAGTGGGCAGCGGTCAGTGCTGTACGGTCAGCAGCAGCAGGCAGGGAGTGGGCAGCGGTCAGTGCTGTACGGTCAGCAGCAGGCAGGGAGTGGGCAGCGGTCAGTGCTGTGTGGTCAGCAGCAGCAGGCAGAGAGTGGGCAGCGGTCAGTGCTGTACGGTCAGCAGCAGCAGGCAGGGAGTGGGCAGCGGTCAGTGCTGTACGGTCAGCAGCAGCAGGCAGGGAGTGGGCAGTGGTCAGTGCTGTACGGTCAGCAGCAGTAGGCAGGGAGTGGGCAGCGGTCAGTGCTGTACGGTCAGCAGCAGCAGGCAGGGAGTGGGCAGCGGTCAGTGCTGTACGGTCAGCAGCAGCAGGCAGGGAGTGGGCAGCGGTCAGTGCTGTACAGTCAGCAGCTGCAGGCAGGGAGTGGGCAGCGGTCAGTGCTGTACGGTCAGCAGCAGCAGGCAGGGAGTGGGCAGCGGTCAGTGCTGTACAGTCAGCAGCAGGCAGGGAGTGGGCAGCGGTCAGTGCTGTATGGTCAGCAGCAGGCAGGGAGTGGGCAGCGGTCAGTGCTGTACGGTCAGCAGCAGCAGGCAGGGAGTGGGCAGCGGTCAGTGCTGTACAGTCAGCAGCTGCAGGCAGGGAGTGGGCAGCGGTCAGTGCTGTACGGTCAGCAGCAGCAGGCAGGCAGTGGCAGCGGTCAGTGCTGTGTGGTCAGCAGCAGCAGGCAGGGAGTGGGCAGCGGTCAGTGCTGTACGGTCAGCAGCAGGCAGGGAGTGGGCAGCGGTCAGTGCTGTGTGGTCAGCAGCAGCAGGCAGGGAGTGGGCAGCGGTCAGTGCTGTACGGTCAGCAGCAGGCAGGGAGTGGGCAGCGGTCAGTGCTGTGTGGTCAGCAGCAGCAGGCAGGGAGTGGGCAGCGGTCAGTGCTGTACAGTCAGCAGCAGCAGGCAGGGAGTGGGCAGCGGTCAGTGCTGTACGGTCAGCAGCAGCAGGCAGGGAGTGGGCAGCAGTCAGTGCTGTGTGGTCAGCAGCAGCAGGCAGGGAGTGGGCAGCGGTCAGTGCTGTACGGACAGCAGCAGCAGGCAGGGAGTGGGCAGCGGTCAGTGCTGTACAGTCAGCAGCAGTAGGCAGGGAGTGGGCAGCGGTCAGTGCTGTACGGTCAGCAGCAGCAGGCAGGGAGTGGGCAGCGGTCAGTGCTGTACGGTCAGCAGCAGGCAGGGAGTGGGCAGCGGTCAGTGCTGTGTGGTCAGCAGCAGCAGGCAGGGAGTGGGCAGCGGTCAGTGCTGTACGGTCAGCAGCAGCAGGCAGGGAGTGGGCAGCGGTCAGTGCTGTACGGTCAGCAGCAGCAGGCAGGGAGTGGGCAGTGGTCAGTGCTGTACGGTCAGCAGCAGTAGGCAGGGAGTGGGCAGCGGTCAGTGCTGTACGGTCAGCAGCAGCAGGCAGGGAGTGGGCAGCGGTCAGTGCTGTACAGTCAGCAGCTGCAGGCAGGGAGTGGGCAGCGGTCAGTGCTGTACGGTCAGCAGCAGCAGGCAGGGAGTGGGCAGCGGTCAGTGCTGTACAGTCAGCAGCAGGCAGGGAGTGGGCAGCGGTCAGTGCTGTATGGTCAGCAGCAGGCAGGGAGTGGGCAGCGGTCAGTGCTGTACGGTCAGCAGCAGCAGGCAGGGAGTGGCAGCGGTCAGTGCTGTACGGTCAGCAGCAGCAGGCAGGGAGTGGGCAGCGGTCAGTGCTGTACGGTCAGCAGCAGCAGGCAGGGAGTGGGCAGCGGTCAGTGCTGTACAGTCAGCAGCTGCAGGCAGGGAGTGGGCAGCGGTCAGTGCTGTGCGGTCAACAGCAGCAGGCAGGGAGTGGGCAGCGGTCAGTGCTGTACGGTCAGCAGCAGCAGGCAGGGAGTGGGCAGCGGTCAGTGCTGTACGGTCAGCAGCAGCAGGCAGGGAGTGGGCAGCGGTCAGTGCTGTACGGTCAGCAGCAGCAGGCAGGGAGTGGGCAGCGTTCAGTGCTGTACGGTCAGCAGCAGCAGGCAGGGAGTGGGCAGCGGTCAGTGCTGTGTGGTCAGCAGCAGCAGGCAGGGAGTGGGCAGCGTTCAGTGCTGTACGGTCAGCAGCAGCAGGCAGGGAGTGGGCAGCGTTCAGTGCTGTACGGTCAGCAGCAGCAGGCAGGGAGTGGGCAGCAGTCAGTGCTGTGTGGTCAGCAGCAGCAGGCAGGGAGTGGGCAGCGGTCAGTGCTGTACGGTCAGCAGCAGCAGGCAGGGAGTGGGCAGCGGTCAGTGCTGTACGGTCAGCAGCAGCAGGCAGGGAGTGGGCAGCGGTCAGTGCTGTACGGTCAGCAGCTGCAGGCAGGGAGTGGGCAGCGGTCAGTGCTGTACGGTCAGCAGCAGGCAGGGAGTGGGCAGCGGTCAGTGCTGTACGGTCAGCAGCTGCAGGCAGGGAGTGGGCAGCGGTCAGTGCTGTACGGTCAGCAGCAGGCAGGGAGTGGGCAGCGGTCAGTGCTGTACGGTCAGCAGCAGCAGGCAGGGAGTGGGCAGCGGTCAGTGCTGTACGGTCAGCAGCTGCAGGCAGGGAGTGGGCAGCGGTCAGTGCTGTACGGTCAGCAGCAGTAGGCAGGGAGTGGGCAGCGGTCAGTGCTGTGTGGTCAGCAGCAGCAGGCAGGGAGTGGGCAGCGGTCAGTGCTGTACGGTCAGCAGCAGGCAGGGAGTGGGCAGCGGTCAGTGCTGTGTGGTCAGCAGCAGCAGGCAGGGAGTGGGCAGCGGTCAGTGCTGTACGGTCAGCAGCAGGCAGGGAGTGGGCAGCGGTCAGTGCTGTACGGTCAGCAGCAGCAGGCAGGGAGTGGGCAGCGGTCAGTGCTGTACGGTCAGCAGCAGCAGGCAGGGAGTGGGCAGCGGTCAGTGCTGTACGGTCAGCAGCAGCAGGCAGGGAGTGGGCAGCGGTCAGTGCTGTACGGTCAGCAGCTGCAGGCAGGGAGTGGGCAGCGGTCAGTGCTGTACGGTCAGCAGCAGCAGGCAGGGAGTGGGCAGCGGTCAGTGCTGTACGGTCAGCAGCAGCAGGCAGGGAGTGGGCAGCGGTCAGTGCTGTACGGTCAGCAGCAGGCAGGGAGTGGGCAGCGGTCAGTGCTGTACGGTCAGCAGCAGCAGGCAGGGAGTGGGCAGCGGTCAGTGCTGTAAGGTCAGCAGCAGGCAGGGAGTGGGCAGCGGTCAGTGCTGTACGGTCAGCAGCAGCAGGCAGGGAGTGGGCAGCGGTCAGTGCTGTACGGTCAGCAGCAGCAGGCAGGGAGTGGGCAGCGGTCAGTGCTGTACGGTCAGCAGCAGCAGGCAGGGAGTGGGCAGCGTTCAGTGCTGTACGGTCAGCAGCAGCAGGCAGGGAGTGGGCAGCGGTCAGTGCTGTGTGGTCAGCAGCAGCAGGCAGGGAGTGGGCAGCGTTCAGTGCTGTACGGTCAGCAGCAGCAGGCAGGGAGTGGGCAGCGTTCAGTGCTGTACGGTCAGCAGCAGCAGGCAGGGAGTGGGCAGCGGTCAGTGCTGTGTGGTCAGCAGCAGCAGGCAGGGAGTGGGCAGCGGTCAGTGCTGTACGGTCAGCAGCAGCAGGCAGGGAGTGGGCAGCGGTCAGTGCTGTACGGTCAGCAGCAGCAGGCAGGGAGTGGGCAGCGGTCAGTGCTGTACGGTCAGCAGCTGCAGGCAGGGAGTGGGCAGCGGTCAGTGCTGTACGGTCAGCAGCAGGCAGGGAGTGGGCAGCGGTCAGTGCTGTACGGTCAGCAGCTGCAGGCAGGGAGTGGGCAGCGGTCAGTGCTGTACGGTCAGCAGCAGGCAGGGAGTGGGCAGCGGTCAGTGCTGTACGGTCAGCAGCAGCAGGCAGGGAGTGGGCAGCGGTCACTGCTGTACGGTCAGCAGCTGCAGGCAGGGAGTGGGCAGCGGTCAGTGCTGTACGGTCAGCAGCAGTAGGCAGGGAGTGGGCAGCGGTCAGTGCTGTACGGTCAGCAGCTGCAGGCAGGGAGTGGGCAGCGGTCAGTGCTGTACGGTCAGCAGCAGCAGGCAGGGAGTGGCAGCGGTCAGTGCTGTGTGGTCAGCAGCAGCAGGCAGGGAGTGGGCAGCGGTCAGTGCTGTACGGTCAGCAGCAGGCAGGGAGTGGGCAGCGGTCAGTGCTGTACGGTCAGCAGCAGCAGGCAGGGAGTGGGCAGCGGTCACTGCTGTACGGTCAGCAGCAGCAGGCAGGGAGTGGGCAGCGGTCAGTGCTGTATGGTCAGCAGCAGCACGCAGGGAGTGGGCAACGGTCAGTGCTGTACGGTCAGCAGCTGCAGGCAGGGAGTGGGCAGCGGTCAGTGCTGTACGGTCAGCAGCAGCAGGCAGGGAGTGGCAGCGGTCAGTGCTGTGTGGTCAGCAGCAGCAGGCAGGGAGTGGGCAGCGGTCAGTGCTGTACGGTCAGCAGCAGGCAGGGAGTGGGCAGCGGTCAGTGCTGTGTGGTCAGCAGCAGCAGGCAGGGAGTGGGCAGCGGTCAGTGCTGTACAGTCAGCAGCAGCAGGCAGGGAGTGGCAGCGGTCAGTGCTGTACGGTCAGCAGCA
This sequence comes from Stegostoma tigrinum, assembly GCF_030684315.1. Classification (NCBI taxonomy): domain Eukaryota; kingdom Metazoa; phylum Chordata; class Chondrichthyes; order Orectolobiformes; family Stegostomatidae; genus Stegostoma; species Stegostoma tigrinum. The sequence goes on along the minus strand of NC_081377.1, from coordinate 44,884,482 downwards.
GCAGGCAGGGAGTGGGCAGCGGTCAGTGCTGTACGGTCAGCAGCAGCAGGCAGGGAGTGGGCAGCGGTCAGTGCTGTACGGTCAGCAGCAGGCAGGGAGTGGGCAGCGGTCAGTGCTGTACGGTCAGCAGCAGCAGGCAGGGAGTGGGCAGCGGTCAGTGCTGTACGGTCAGCAGCAGCAGGCAGGGAGTGGGCAGCGGTCAGTGCTGTAAGGTCAGCAGCAGGCAGGGAGTGGGCAGCGGTCAGTGCTGTACGGTCAGCAGCAGCAGGCAGGGAGTGGGCAGCGGTCAGTGCTGTACGGTCAGCAGCAGCAGGCAGGGAGTGGACAGCGGTCAGTGCTGTGTGGTCAGCAGCTGCAGGCAGGAAGTGGGCAGCGGTCAGTGCTGTACGGTCAGCAGCAGCAGGCAGGGAGTGGCAGCGGTCAGTGCTGTACGGTCAGCAGCAGCTGGCAGGGAGTGGGCAGCGGTCAGTGCTGTACGGTCAGCAGCAGCAGGCAGGGAGTGGGCAGCGGTCAGTGCTGTACGGTCAGCAGCAGTAGGCAGGGAGTGGGCAGCGGTCAGTGCTGTACGGTCAGCAGCAGCAGGCAGGGAGTGGGCAGCGGTCAGTGCTGTACGGTCAGCAGCAGTAGGCAGGGAGTGGGCAGCGGTCAGTGCTGTGTGGTCAGCAGCAGCAGGCAGGGAGTGGGCAGCGGTCAGTGCTGTACAGTCAGCAGCTGCAGGCAGGGAGTGGGCAGCGGTCAGTGCTGTACGGTCAGCAGCAGCAGGCAGGGAGTGGGCAGCGGTCAGTGCTGTACAGTCAGCAGCAGGCAGGGAGTGGGCAGCGGTCAGTGCTGTACGGTCAGCAGCTGCAGGCAGGGAGTGGGCAGCGGTCAGTGCTGTACAGTCAGCAGCAGGCAGGGAGTGGGCAGCGGTCAGTGCTGTACGGTCAGCAGCAGCAGGCAGGGAGTGGGCAGCGGTCAGTGCTGTACGGTCAGCAGCAGCAGGCAGGGAGTGGGCAGCGGTCAGTGCTGTGTGGTCAGCAGCAGCAGGCAGGGAGTGGGCAGCGGTCAGTGCTGTACAGTCAACAGCAGCAGGCAGGCAGTGGGCAGCGGTCAGTGCTGTGTGGTCAGCAGCAGCAGGCAGGGAGTGGGCAGCGGTCAGTGCTGTACGGTCAGCAGCAGGCAGGGAGTGGGCAGCGGTCAGTGCTGTATGGTCAGCAGCAGGCAGGGAGTGGGCAGCGGTCAGTGCTGTGTGGTCAGCAGCAGGCAGGGAGTGGGCAGCGGTCAGTGCTGTACAGTCAGCAGCAGCAGGCAGGGAGTGGGCAGCGGTCAGTGCTGTACGGTCAGCAGCAGCAGGCAGGGAGTGGGCAGCGGTCAGTGCTGTACGGGCAGCAGCAGCAGGCGGGGAGTGGGCAGCGGTCAGTGCTGTACGGTCAGCAGCAGGCAGGGAGTGGGCAGCGGTCAGTGCTGTACGGTCAGCAGCTGCAGGCAGGGAGTGGGCAGCGGTCAGTGCTGTACGGTCAGCAGCAGGCAGGGAGTGGGCAGCGGTCAGTGCTGTACAGTCAGCAGCAGGCAGGGAGTGGGCAGCGGTCAGTGCTGTACGGTCAGCAGCAGGCAGTGAGTGGGCAGCGGTCAGTGCTGTACGGTCAGCAGCAGCAGGCAGGGAGTGGGCAGCGGTCAGTGCTGTACGGTCAGCAGCAGCAGGCAGGGAGTGGGCAGCAGTCAGTGCTGTACGGTCAGCAGCAGGCAGGGAGTGGGCAGCGGTCAGTGCTGTGTGGTCAGCAGCAGCAGGCAGGGAGTGGGCAGCGGTCAGTGCTGTACGGTCAGCAGCAGGCAGGGAGTGGGCAGCGGTCAGTGCTGTACGGTCAGCAGCAGGCAGGGAGAGGGCAGCGGTCAGTGCTGTACGGTCAGCAGCAGCAGGCAGGGAGTGGGCAGCGGTCAGTGCTGTACGGTCAGCAGCAGCAGGCAGGGAGTGGGCAGCAGTCAGTGCTGTACGGTCAGCAGCAGCAGGCAGGGAGTGGGCAGCGGTCAGTGCTGTACGGTCAGCAGCAGGCAGGGAGTGGGCAGCGGTCAGTGCTGTACGGTCAGCAGCAGCAGGCAGGGAGTGGGCAGCGGTCAGTGCTGTGTGGTCAGCAGCAGCAGGCAGGGTGTGGGCAGCGGTCAGTGCTGTGTGGTCAGCAGCTGCAGGCAGGGAGTGGGCAGCGGTCAGTGCTGTGTGGTCAGCAGCAGCAGGCAGGGAGTGGGCAGCGGTCAGTGCTGTACGGTCAGCAGCAGGCAGGGAGTGGGCAGCGGTCAGTGCTGTATGGTCAGCAGCAGGCAGGGAGTGGGCAGCGGTCAGTGCTGTACGGTCATCAGCAGGCAGGGAGTGGGCAGCGGTCAGTGCTGTACGGTCAGCAGCAGCAGGCAGGGTGTGGGCAGCGGTCAGTGCTGTACGGTCAGCAGCAGCAGGCAGGGAGTGGGCAGCGGTCAGTGCTGTACGGGAAGCAGCAGCAGGCAGGGAGTGGGCAGCGGTCAGTGCTGTGTGGTCAGCAGCTGCAGGCAGGGAGTGGGCAGCGGTCAGTGCTGTACGGTCAGCAGCTGCAGGCAGGGAGTGGGCAGCGGTCAGTGCTGTACGGTCAGCAGCAGCAGGCAGGGAGTGGGCAGCGGTCAGTGCTGTACGGTCAGCAGCAGGCAGGGAGTCGGCAGCGGTCAATGCTGTACAGTCAGCAGCAGCAGGCAGGGAGTGGGCAGCTGTCAGTGCTGTACGGTCAGCAGCAGCAGGCAGGGAGTGGGCAGCGGTCAGTGCTGTACGGTCAGCAGCAGCAGGCAGGGAGTGGGCAGCGGTCAGTGCTGTATGGTCAGGAGCAGGCAGGAAGTGGGCAGCGGTCAGTGCTGTATGGTCAGGAGCAGCAGGCAGGGAGTGGGCAGCGGTCAGTGCTGTACGGTCAGCAGCAGCAGGCAGGGAGTGGGCAGCGGTCAGTGCTGTACAGTCAGCAGTAGGCAGGGAGTGGGCAGCGGTCAGTGCTGTACGGTCAGCAGCAGCAGGCAGGGAGTGGGCAGCGGTCAGTGCTGTACGGTCAGCAGCAGGCAGGGAGTGGGCAGCGGTCAGTGCTGTACGGTCAGCAGCAGCAGGCAGGGAGTGGGCAGCGGTCAGTGCTGTACGGTCAGCAGCAGCAGGCAGGGAGTGGACAGCGGTCAGTGCTGTACGGTCAGCAGCAGGCAGGGAGTGGGCAGCGGTCAGTGCTGTGTGGTCAGCAGCAGCAGGCAGGGAGTGGGCAGCGGTCAGTGCTGTACGGTCAGCAGCAGGCAGGGAGTGGGCAGCGGTCAGTGCTGTACGGTCAGCAGCAGCAGGCTGGGAGTGGGCAGCGGTCAGTGCTGTACGGTCAGCAGCAGCAGGCAGGGAGTGGGCAGCGGTCAGTGCTGTACGGTCAGCAGCAGCAGGCAGGGAGTGGACAGCGGTCAGTGCTGTACGGTCAGCAGCAGGCAGGGAGTGGGCAGCGGTCAGTGCTGTGTGGTCAGCAGCAGCAGGCAGGGAGTGGGCAGCGGTCAGTGCTGTACGGTCAGCAGCAGGCAGGGAGTGGGCAGCGGTCAGTGCTGTACGGTCAGCAGCAGCAGGCTGGGAGTGGGCAGCGGTCAGTGCTGTACGGTCAGCAGCAGCAGGCAGGGAGTGGGCAGCGGTCAGTGCTGTACGGTCAGCAGCTGCAGGCAGGGAGTGGGCAGCGGTCAGTGTTGTACGGTCAGCAGCAGCAGGCAGGGAGTGGGCAGCGGTCAGTGCTGTACGGTCAGCAGCAGGCAGGGAGTGGGCAGCGGTCAGTGCTGTACGGTCAGCAGCTGCAGGCAGGGAGTGGGCAGCGGTCAGTGCTGTACGGTCAGCAGCAGCAGGCAGGGAGTGGGCAGCGGTCAGTGCTGTACGGGAAGCAACAGGCAGGGAGTGGGCAGCGGTCAGTGCTGTACGGTCAGCAGCAGCAGGCAGGGAGTGGGCAGCGGTCAGTGCTGTACGGGAAGCAACAGGCAGGGGGTGGCAGCGAATCATTACCAAAGGGTGGGGCTGTCAATGCTGGGGGTGGGAGCCAGTGGCATTTCTGGATCCGGAAATGATTACAGTGAGGGGGGTATCTCGAGGTGCTTTGGGGAAGTTGCGCAGACCAGCGTCTGAGGGTATGGTATGTTCTGGGAGGTGTGTTATTGCAGTTATTGCCACCATGATCTCCATGGGTAGAGCATAGCCAGGCTGGATGGGTATCAGTCAGGTGTAATGTCAGGTTTTGGGGGCACGATGGGGCAGCTGGAGCCAAGCTTCAATGCAGTGGGTCGCTGTCGAGCAGCACGGTGGCTTAGTGGTTAGCACTGCAGCCTCACAGCACCAGGGGCCGATTCCACCCTCAGGTGACTGTCTGTGTCGAGTTTGCACATTCTCCCCATGTCTGCGTGGGTTTCGTCCGGGCGCTCCAGTTTCCTCCCACAGTCCAAAGATGTGCAGGCTAGGGCGGATTGGCCGTGGGAAATGCAGGGTTACTGGGACAAGGTAGGGAGATATATGTGGGTGGGCCACTCTTCAGAAAACCAGTGTGGACTGCTTCTTACTGCAGGGATTCCATGGATCCCCTGATTTGGAGATTGTGGGTAGGTGGGTGAGGATGAGCTGGCAGGGTAGACTGAGGTCGGAGGGGGAGGTGGAAGTCCCAGGGGTGGAGGGGCTGGTGATGGGAGGGGACCAAGTGCTGATGGCGATCACTGTGAACTCTGCTCCTTGTCCTCACCTCCCATTCTCTCGATGAGTGAGACAACTGGAAAATGACCACAACAAAGCCCAGAGAGGGGACAGTCAGTGCCAGTTGGACGGGGGAACTTGAAGCATTCCTATCTGCCGGCCTAAGTGTGAGGTTGAGACCAACCACACTGATATGTCATTTGTAGCAAGGCCTACCCAACATAATGGGCTACAAAATGAAGTCAAACAGAATCGCAGGAAACAATACATCCCTATTCAATGAGCTTGATGCATTCTACGCTTGCTTTGAACAGAAGGCCAGTGAAATGATGTCACCTATCCCAACAGCCTCGGGTGCACCTGTGCCCACAGTCTCCGTCACAGATGTTACATAGGCCTTTCTGTGGGTGAACCCACAGAAAGGGACCAGCCCAGGTGGAGTTCCCAGCTGTGCACTCAGGTCCTGTACAGACCAGCTGATGGGAGTATTCACTGACACCTTTAACCTCTCCTTATTACGATCTGAAACCCCTGCCTGCTTTAAGAAGACTGCTATCATTCTGATGCTGAAGAAAACTCATGCAGTGTCCCTCACTGCCTGGTGGCTCTGCCCTCCATCATTATGAAGTGTTTCAAGGGGTTGATAATGGCTCACATCAACTCCAGGCTTCCAGATGGCCTGACTGTTCGCAATTCACTGCCATTACAGCAGATCCATGCCCCTACGCTTATCCCTCGAACATCGAGATAACAAGGATACTTGCAGCTCTGCCTTCAGCATCATAATTCCAAACAAACACATCTCCAAGCTCTGACACCAAGGTCGTGGCCCATCTCTCTGCAACTAGATCTTTGACCTCTTGACCCTCAGAACTCAATCAGTCAGAATAGGCACCAACATCTTCCCCGCCATAATCCTCAACACCAGTGCACCTCAGGGCTATGTCCTCAACCTGTTACTGTGCTCCTTGTACACTCACAACTGTGCAGCCAAATTCTGCACTAACTCCATTCACAAGTTTGCTTTCGATATCGCTGTTGTAGGTTGGATCTCAAACAATGATGAGACAGAGTACAGGAAAAAGATCGAGTGTTTAGCGCATAGTATAAAGACAACAATCTCTCCATCAACGTCAGCAAAATGAAGGAGCTGGTCGTTGACTTCAGGATGTGGAGTGGAGGGCACGACCCCGTCGGTGTCAATGGGGCTGAGGTGGAGATAGTCGAGAGGGTCAAGTTCTTCAGAGTGATGATCACCAACAAACTGTCCTGGTCCACCCCACGTTGATGTGATAGTCAAGAAAGCTCAACAACACCCCTACTCCCTCAGGAGACTAAGGTAATTTGGCATGTCGATGAAGGTTCTTACCAATTTTTATGGATGCGCCTGGCTGTAAATGAATGCTCACCTTTGGAATTGTCCGATTATTTACCTGTATGTGACGCGCCTCAAATTGCAAGTCTCCAGTGGGCAGCAGGGACAGTGTAGCAGTGACTTAGAGGGGATGTTTAAACAGGATGTAGCTAAGACTGTGCAGCATGGTTGGAGTGCAAGAATGGGGTTGTATATGTGAGAGAGTGTCAGCCTGTGGGCAGCGTGGCTTTGTAGCTGCTGTGCCAGGACATCGCTTGGGAGGGGTGACGACAGAATTCCAATGTTTGCTGGGCGCACAGAAGCCTTCCAAAAACGGGGCAGGTGCCAGAAATTTTGGTCTTTCCTTGAATATCCAGCCAGATGTTCCAGGAATAGGCTGTGGTAGACTGTGCTAGAATCTGATGTGAGGTGTGCTGTATTGGCAGAGTAGTTAAACAGGTGAGACACAGTGAAAAATCTCATTAGGCATCTTAGTGAAAAACCCTGCAAAAAACAACAATCCTAACCCTTAACCTAATCGTAAAGAACTTAGTCACACGAGGATAAGCTTCAGGCCTATGTCTCTAAATGGAATTGATCATGACGGAATGCTTTCACTAACTGTTCCTGCATCTACCTCTTCCAAGAGATTCATAAAATGAAGCTTTTCTTGAGACACTGGGAGACTATAGCCACCTTTTAAATAGTTCAGGTTTATTTATATTTTTCTTAAATTTGCTAAGAATTTGACTACTGTATTCCAACATAACTAATAAATGTCTCCATATAACATTTTTAAACGTCATATTGTCATTTAAAATTGGGTGAAAAATGCTTATCCATCAGGTTGACTCTTACCTATGTTTTGAAAGCATTTTTAATGCGACCGAATTAAAAATAAGTCCTAAAAGGTTTCTGGATTAAATTGCAGGTTACTACAGCAGTCTTGGTGATAGGTAAATAGGTTTGAGTGGAAGCAAAATCATATCAGGAAATCAACATCATTTTCAACACAATTTGTGACCAGATCCCTATTACTTTCTTCTGCTTCCATTCTTACTCATAATCATTCGTTAAACTTACAGAGAGCTCGCATAAAATCTTCAATGTTCTCCTGGGAGTAGACATGCCACGTTCCAGAGAATGCCATTTTTGTGGGAGGGCTTCCACTTGGTTGAAGACAAATTGGCAAAATAGAATTTTTTTTTGGGACCAGTGTTTATATCAGAGAGTGTGTGTTGGTAGATTCAGATTTGTTAACAACTTAGTTGCATAACTCACCTAATCATTAACTGAAAAGTACTCAATGTAATATCTGTCTAAGCAAACCAAAAAAAATTGTTCTTTAAATGGATAGCCTTGCATTTAAAGCTGAAAGCCATGTAGATTGTTCCTTTTTCAAAGTCAGTGTTCTTTTTGTAGGAGTGCAGGATTCAAGATGATTAATGTCTTGTATAATGCATCTTTATAGAAAAGACCACGAAGGGGATGAAGAGGACACAAGCTGTTTGAAAGATGGTGTGCTTTTTCTAGGCTTGGAAATTTTAAAAAAATGTCTGCAAGCAGCAGCAAGCACAGAGAGTTTCTAAAATTGAAACATTTGTGTCCAAAGGCCGTATGGTTAGCCATGGTGAGGTGGCACGGTGGCTCAGTGGTTAGCAACGTAGCCTCACAGCGCCAGGGACTCAGGCTCGATTCCAGCCTCGGGCTTGCATGACAGTTGATGACAGTTTGGAATTTTTGCACCACAACCATTGGGAACAAAAATAAAGCATTCCTCATGTTGGGACACCATGTCAAGTGCTCAACCTTACACTTTGTTTTACTTATGAGAAATGAGCTTGAGTTCAGACAGATTATTTAAATAGAAGTCTCCTCTCATTATCTTTTGGTCAATTGGTTTGCCCACCTTAATCAGGAACGCCTCAACTGCACAAAACTGCTACAAACTAACTATTAAGTGTCACCCTCTCTTAGACAACTCATAAAGAAATCTGGAGAAGACATGATTAAGCATACTCTGACTCAATACAAAACTTTTCTGACACTACGTAAGAAACATTGTTGCGGAACAGTAGCAAATGGTTCATTATGAATTTAGAATCTCTACAGTGTGGAAACAGGCCATTTGTCCCATTGGATCCACACTGACCCTCTAAGAGCAACCCACCAGACCCATCCCCTACACTGTCCCTGTAAACCCTGCATTTCCCAGGGCTAACCAACCTAGTATGAACACCGTGGATACTGTGGGCAATTTAACATGGTTAATCCACCCAACATGCACATCTTTGAACTGTGCGAGGAAAACATAGGACTCAAGGGAAACCCACATAGTCACACAGAGAATGTGCTTCACAGCACCAGCGACCATGGTTTGATTCCAGCCTTGGGCAACTGTCTGTATGAAGTTTGCTCACTCTCCCTATGTCTGCATGGGTTTCCTCTGGGTACTTGGGTTTCCTTCCCCACTCCAAAGATGTGTAGACTAGCTGGGGTTGGCCATGCTAAATTACTCATAGTGTCAAGGGATGGATTAGGTGGATTGGCTGTGGGAAATGCAGGGCTACAAGGGTGGGGTAGCGGGGTGAGTCTGACTGTAATGTTCTTCCAACAGCTTGTGTGGACCCATTGGACTGAACGGCCTTTTTCCACACGATAGGTGACAAAAAATACAAACTCCATGCAGCCAGTTGCCCAGGGCTGGAACTGAACCTGGATCTCTACTGCTTGGAGATAATAGTGTTAATCACTAAACCACTATGTCCCATAGGGGCCTAGATACAGAAAGTGAAAAATTGTTCTATTCCCAGAATTACCCTAAGGGAAGGCAATGGCTTGATGGTATTATTGCTAGACAGTTAATCCAGCAAACCAAGTAACATTCTGGGAACCTACGTTCAAATCCTACCACAGCAGATGGTGGAATTTGTATTCAAAACAAATTTTGGAATTAAGAGTCTAATGATCCCCATGAATTGGGGGTAAAAAACCCATCTGGCCCTTTCGGGAAGGAAACTGCCATCCTTACCTATCATAACTCCAGGCCCACAGCAGTGCTTGACCTACAGGGAGATGCTGAACAGGCTGGGGATATTTTTCCTGGAGGCTCCGAGACTGAGGGGTGGCCTTATAGAGGTTGATAAAATTATGACGGGCATGGACAGAGTGAATAGACAAGGTCTTTTTCCCCAGGCTAGGGAAGACCAAAACTAAACGGCATACGTTTAAGGTGAGAGGGGAAAGATTTAAAAAGGACTTGAGGTGTAACTTTTTCACGCAGATGAGCTTGTATGCAATGAGCAACCAGAGGAAGTGATAGATATGGGTATAATTACAACATTTAAAAGGCATCTGGATAGGTATAGGAATGGGAAGGGTTTGGAGGAACTGTGGGCCAAATGCTGGCAAATGGGACTAGATAAATTTTGGATCAGTAGGTGGTCAGTGCGGATGAGCTGGACTGAAGGGGTTGTTCCCGTACTGTACCCAATGATTCTGTGTTGGAAACTGCAAAATTCACATGAAGAAACTATCAAAAATTAGTTGAGTTGAACTTTATGATTTGATGTGGAGGGAAAGTTTCTCTTTGAACTGGGTAACAGCAGATAGTGTTAAGAAACAGGGCGAAACTATGTTTTGCAGTGTGCTCGAAAATTTAACTGTGTTTAGATCTAAAGAATTTTGATTGCTTTGTTTTGCTCTCACTATACATACAATGAACTTATATTTTCTTTCAAAGGCTCTCTGCAGCCTTGTGTGACTATGTTTCAACAAATAATCAACATATTAACAATGTTTTTTAAAAAAAATCTATCAGTCTAGGGCTCATTCTGGGATCTGACTTATCCAGTTCCACCATTGGCTGCAGGCATAATATGCAGAAAAGCTGTTTAATTTATAATGGATTGTGCAGAAACTGGGATTTAATCAACTGAGTTCTTTATCATTGTATTTCCCTCTGAAGTTGAAATAATAGGTCTTTTACCTGACATGAAGCTAAGTTTAAATAAAAGGTCTGCAATGAAGGTCTCTGTTTGCTCAATCTAACCTGTATTCTGGGCAAATAACCTTAGGAGTCAAAACCCTACTGGTTAAGCACAAAGTGTTGACAGAAATGGGGTAACTTTCTAATGCAGCTGAACGTACAGTCAGACTTTTGAAGGTGCGTCCTATTGAAAAAGAGCTCATACAGAAATATTACTATATTTCCACCTTTAGTGTCTTTTCCCATATTGTTTCCTGTTTTACTTCATCCTATTATTCTCTTTGCCCTGGACTAACATCACCATAAGCAGTCAACACTTAGACAGATAACACAGAACACTGTTAAAATAAGCAGATTCTCAGTTAACATAAATACATTACCCACCCATTCTTACTCAAATCCCCTTTTCCCCAGTTTACTGACTACAATTGTCCACAACGGTATAAAACTGGAATCTTTCACACACACGTTTAGGGAATTGTGTTGCAGAATGAGCCCTCAACTGGACTGGTAATCTAGGACATGTAAGTCTGAAACCCACAGTGGTAATTAGTGCATTTAAATTTAGTTTAAAACATTTGGAATATAAAAGAATTAGTGTCAGCCCAAACCATCTTGAGGCTATTGAGGTGGCTTACATCAACATTTCATTTTCAATTAACATATATAATGGTGCCCAGATTGTAATAAAAACCATCTGGCTCATTGTCATCCTTTAGGGAAGAAAATCTATCATCATGACTCAGCTTGACCTACATAGCAATTTTAATCTTAACTGCCCCCTGGACTGAAGCAACAATACAGTTATATTGAAATAGACAATGTAGTGACCAGAACTGCACACTGTACTCCAGCTGTGGCTTCACCAGTCTCAGTTTCATCACTGTATCCTCTTTTGTGTTCTATGCCTATGCCAGTGAAGGAGAGCATTCCTTATGCCTTACCTTGCTGCACTGCTAACTTTATGGACCTATTGCGTTTGCATGCCAAGATCTCTCACTTCATTTCCCCCTCTCAGTATGTTCCCATTTATTACCTATTCCCTTTTCCTGTTTGATCTCCATAAATGCATTACCTCACATTTATCAGAGTTGTAATCCATCTGCTACTTTTATTGCAAAGTGGCAAAACATGATCAGCCCAACTATGTTTCATTTGGCAATAAAATGTTTTTGGTGAATGTTACACCTAGCTGTTCACATTGCAGCTTTGTCTCACACAAGCTTGGAAATTTTTGATCACATTTTCTACTCAACAAAACACCTTCTGCATGTTTAAATCTCATAAATTCACCCACACAACACCGCCCTTTAGTAAATGTTCTGATGAAGAGATTTTCGAAATGTTACAGAATTTAAATCCTCAGAGACCAGCACCATTGGATATATAAGGTTTAACAATGTGCCAGGGGAAATTTATTAGCCTGATTTCTGAAAGGCTTGACTAATCAGCCAACGTTGATCTCCTGTGGTGTTTGACTCTATTGTAGATTTATGAAGCATGTAATATTTAACAACTGGGCAAGAAACTAAATGAATGGTATCTCCATAATAGAATTGTAATATTTTACTCAAGCATTTAAATTAAATTTCGACGGTGTGGATAAATTGAAGATTCTAGAGCACAGTCAAAATAATAGTCACAAAAAGTGAAGTACCTCTGGCATTCTTTGACAAGCAATGTGACTGATATGCTTTCTTTATTCAATCCCTGTAAGTTTATCTAGAGGTTATGGCTAAAATGAGAGCAACTTCATTGCCAGTGAGAGTGGTATGTGAGAGGTAAACGTTGCACTGAATTAATTTACACCACCTCATTCTTGGTGACTTCCAGATTGATCAAGGCTCCCGGTGTAGGTAGAAGTGACATCATTTAATATCAACGGTGCTGTGCCATTGGGTAGAATTTTCTCAGTCCCTGAAAACTGTAGGCATTGGTAAGAAAGTTGAGAGAATCGCGTGAGATTGTGAATGGGGAGCTTACCAACAGCAAGAGCAAGAAGTCTCATTTCCCAAACAAGTGTGGAACAATTGGTCTGATTTGACTTAATATTGTAACATGTACCAAGATTTGGTGAAAAGTATTGTTTCGCTTGCTATCCAGACAAATCGTACCTTACATAAGTACATCAGGGTACTAGAACAGAATGCAAAATATAGTGTTACAGCTACAGAGAAGGTGCAGAGAAAGATCAACTCTAATATATGAGAGGTCCGTTCATAAATCTAATAACAGCGGGGAAGATGTTGTTCTTGAATCTGTTGGTACATATCTTCAAATTTTTGTAACTTCTGCCCACTGGTAGAGGTTGGAAGAGAGTATAATCAGGGTGGGAGGGGTGTTTGAGTATGTTGGCTGCTTTCCTGAGGCAGTGGGAAGTGAAGACAGATTCAGTGAAAGGAAGGCTGTTTTGCTGGATGGACTGGGCTATGTTCACAACTCTGTGCAGTTTCTTGCAGTCTTGGGCAGAGCATTTGTCATACCAAGTTGTGATGCATCCAGGTAGAATACTTTCAATGGTGCATCTACAAAAATGACAAAGAATCCTTGTGGACTTGCGGAATTTCCTTAGCCTCCTGAGGAACTAGAGGCATTGGTGTACTTTCTTGACTGCAGTCTAACTGGGGAGCAGTGAGAGGGCTATTTACATACATTGACATCTCATTACAATCCAGTATAATGTAATTAATATGCAGTTTCCTCTCCCCCTCCGCCCGATAGAATCCCAATGAAGACAATTCCCGACATGAAAGTCTGGGCAGATTCTTGGTGGCTCCAATTCACTGCTTGCTCCTTTGGACCTTCATCAATTACCAACATCTCAGGGCACACTCCATGGGTAGTGACTGCACACAACTCCTGTCCACCAGGAACCCCAGGTGCCCATCGGCAGAGTGAGTGCCAATTGTCCTGTGGCCTAAACATCTAAGACAATTGACAGCAACTGTGTGGGGCAGCTGTGGATGGCCAGTGCTTTATTGGGTGCCCAAGTGAACTTTAAAGATGGTGCCGGGAATCCCGGGAGATCCCAGCAATGGGCAGTGTTTCTGCCTGTGGTGAGTGAAAAAAGACAATGAGCCTGGTGCAATAGTGAGGTGGTAAAGAGCTAATAAATTGAGCTTGAGATAAGAGTGCTGAAAAACTCGCCAAGGCTCATAGAGGGAAAGGGTGCATGAAGCTCATCAAGAGATGACACTCAGCTGATTCCTGGTAAGATCCAGCTCAAAATGCTCAGTCAGGGAGAGTTGTGCACTGTTTGGAATCTGATTAGCCAGAAGAAGCCAACATAGGTTTCATAATATATTGGATCTCCTGGTGAAGAGGAATGCTGCCCCCAGGCCCAATACGGCATCATTGGGCATGTCCGCTCTCTTAATCACCTACGGAATAAAGCACTGTTCCCTCTGCAATTAACCCCAGCACCCTCACAATCGCTCACATCTATTGGAGGAGGGGATGGCCTAGTGGCAGTGCCACTGGATGATTAACCCAGAGATCCAAGTACTATTCAAGGGATCTGAGCTTTAATGCTGCCATGGCAGTTGGTGGAATTTGAATTTAATAAAAAGAAGTCTGGAATTAGGATACCAATGATAACCATTGCCAATTGTCAGAAGAACTTATCTGGTTCACTGATATCCCTTTATTCAAGGAAATCCATCATCCTTATCTGGTCTGAACTACGTCTGATTCCAGGCCCATAGCAATGCGGTTGAGGGAGTAATGGGGTAGCACTTTCTTTGAGACTCCTACACTCAGACCCCTCCAACACTAGTTAAAGAGGGGAAATCGCTGGTAAACTATCTTTTGATCATTGGTCATCCATTTCATAAATAAACACAAAAACATTCTGTAAACATACCACAGGAAGGTTCTTATTAAAACTGACAAATACTCTCTATAATTAATGACTGAACAGAAATCATTTCCAACTTTATTACAGTGATGCACAACAGATCAGCAATCATATTCGAAAAATGATAAATTAGATTGTTCCAATTTAACTGTACGATGCTCATTCATAAACTGAAGTCAGTGACAAAAGTATGAACTGCTGTAATTATGGCGCAAAACTACTATTCGATTATCTCCTTAACTGTACAACATCCATATCTTAACTTTCCCCACAAATGTTTGGCTGTTTCTAGAGATATAGTTGGATACTTGTCCAGAATTGGAAAGCTCTTCAGTTTAAAATCTGTTCCTAGTGGAATACTATCACTACCTTCAACCTCTGAGGCAGGAAAATATATTTTATTCAACACTCATTTATGCACAACATCCTGGATGTGTAAGATGGGTTGTATCTTGAGGAGTTCTAATATTTCCCTTGTGTTTAATGTGGGTTGTGCTCAGAAAGATGAAAAAATGGTAATCTTGGAGAATGGAGCAATTTCTGTTTCAGACACCCACCTTCAGTACTTGACATTCTGAGACTGGATATCACAGGCTTTGTTGCAGACCATTTTCGTCCATTCTAACTTGACGGCATACCATAATCCCAGCTGCATGGAACACAGCACATTACATTAGCGCAAACTTGTTCCAGTCTCTAAATCAGTGTTAGCTGGAAATCGATAACATGGAGCCATACCCAAGCAAACCAGAAACCCAGATAAAAACAGAAAGTGCTGTAGCAATTCCAGCAACATCTGCGGGGAATCAAGCAGAAAAGGACTTTCCTTTGAAAAAAGTCTCACCGCACTTGGAATACTCTGTTTCTCTCTCTATAGAAGCTGCCGGACCTGCTGAGCTTTTTCAAACAGCACCTTCAATATTTTTTAAAAAATTTGATTTCCAGCCTCTGCTTTTATACTTTAATTGGATCAAGAGCGTTCAAATATATTTGTTGTAGGATTCAAACATTCAGCAGACAAAATGCATTTTCATCCTATTAATCTCGCTTGGATATGCCATTATTTGAGAGTTTTTGAATGCATGTAGCACATTTGATTAGGACAAATTTTCTGCAAATGTCATAAATTTATATCATGGAAATGATTGGTTTATTAAAAGCAGTTAATCACACAGTTCAGAAAGTAAGCATTGATAAGCATTTAGCACACATGAGCAAAGGTCATTATGTCCTTACTAGGTCCTTGCTCATAACACTTCCACTTAGGATTCCTGAGCTAAAACTGACAGCAAGGATTGAGGCCAATTTTAGTTCTTGAGATTAACAACATAGCTCTATGCTGTTCCTAACCCCAACCTTACCCTTAACCCTCACCTATATCCTAATCTTAATCCTAACAATAACCCTATTTCCTTCCAATATCATTACTTTCACAGCAACAGCTGCAGGTGCATTCAGGGCAGGTCCTTAAGGAGCACGTGATCCTTTCCATCGGATTTTCTCTTCTGTTTCATGAACAAGTAATTTTTAATGCTGAGATTGTTAAAATGAAAACCTAACTCCTATTGCTTGGAAAAGAAGAAGGTAGAAATTATTTGCATCAAGAAATTATCTTTATATTCATAAATCCTTATTTGACACATCTCCCATCTAACCCTATTTGTTGCATTCGCATCTAATCTCTGTTTCTCTTTTCCAATGTGCATCCGATTTTCATCTGAACTTAGTTCCATTGAATTTGCAGAATTTCTTTTCCTCCAAAACTCATCTTCTCCAGGCTCTGACTTTACTTCCAATTTCCTAGCTTTTCTGAAACGTTGCCTGCTTCTGTTGCCTTCAGAGAGACACGGATTTCCGTTGTTTCATCAAAATGATTCCTATCTCATTCAATACATAGCTGTAATTTTCCATGTTACTTTTACAACCAAAGCACTAATATCACCACAAACATAACGTTCCGGTATTCAATATTTCACACAAGAAAAGGTTTTTGCCAGTGAGCCATTTATTTTCAATGCTGGACTATTCTAAGTCCTGAACTAAACGGTTTTTTTTGAGAAATTATTCACTCTTCCCCATGTTTATAGACACCCACTGTTACAGTAGCTGTTTCAGAACCATATTTGTTCTTTACAAACAAGCTGTATTTTCCAGAGTCTTCAGAAGTGACCTGTTGGATGGTGAAGTTAACAGTCATCTTGTCAACAGCGACCTGATAGTGCTCACCAGAAGGGATTGTGCGATCATTTTTCATCCAGAATACCTCTGGAATGGGATCTCCAGAAATGGAACAACATAAGCACAGAGCCTGTTCAAGAGAACAAAATATTTTAACTTTACTTTTTGGTTGCTGTAGCATAATATAATTGTATAATATTTCACAGCAAAAAGACTTTGGCATGAATCTAGTCAATGTCCTCTTTAAAGATTTTGTCACTCCACCATTGTTGCTGTAACTAATATCTGTGAAGGATATCAGGATTAAAGGATTCTGCTGGAATGTGAAAGAATCTGAATGTGGAGATTTCCCTCAAAATAAATCCGAGGTGCACGGAGAACATCAAACGCTGGAGAACACAGCAGGTCAGACAGCATCCACTGAGAAAGAGCAAGCTAAGATTTCTAGTCCAGATGACTTCATCAGAGCTGCAGTGAAGTGTGAAGGGTCAGCATTTACACAATGGTGGGGTGGGGGAAGGTAGCTGGAGTGCTGGGGGAAAAAGTTTGTTTATAGTCATAATAAGGTTTCGCTTTCTCCTTTTTAAAAACTGTTTTGGTTCTACCTCTCTATTATTCCTTTTTATGCTTATTTGACTCCCTCAAGGTCCCTCTTTCCTCA
The DNA here is from genome assembly GCF_030684315.1 of Stegostoma tigrinum. Lineage (NCBI taxonomy): Eukaryota > Metazoa > Chordata > Chondrichthyes > Orectolobiformes > Stegostomatidae > Stegostoma > Stegostoma tigrinum. Next base: position 44,867,779 of record NC_081377.1, on the reverse strand, counting down.
CAAATTCTTTATCCCTTTCAGCTATTATATTAAATAATTTGGGCTGTTAATGCAGGATTTCACATATGGGTAAACACCACAGTAATTGCTGAATATATTAAAGTGTCTTTGGGGGACCTTGCTTTCCTCTGTCATGTTTTATAGAAATCAAGACATGGAAATAGACCATTTGGCCTCCCGGGTCAGTGCTATTAACCTTCCACATGTCCAGGATTCTTAATTGCATTTACCTGCCTTGTTGACACACGACATTATTTACCTTTCCAACAACTATCTACATAAACAACGACAATGTTGAAACAATCTTTGTTTCAAATATGAACTCTGGCGGTGCATCTCGCCATTCCTGTTCTGTTGTAAGTAACTTTTGCTTTTATGCTCTTCATTTTGATCCTTGCTATGAATGGAAACCATCTGTTTCTATGACCTCTATGGAACCCCTTCGCAATTCTAAACATATGCACCCCCCGAAAAAAGAACATGTAGCAGCATCCCACTGAATCAACATAATACAACCTTTGTTGCCTCAACACCCTTCCTATTGTACCTGCATTCCAACATGGCATTAATAACCCATTGCACCTGTCTTGGGTCCTCAATGTTATTTCTTATGCCTCCTATGGCTGCACGTTTGAACACCACTTTCTCTAGACCCATATTCAAACCACAGACCTAACTAGAGGTCAAAAAGAACTCAGAAAACAACATGGTGGGTGGAAATCAATTCATTTTATGCCAAGTGACTGCAATTAGCTCCTAATTTTGGCTCCTTCCTTTTTAACATTGTGAATATGAATTGTTCCCAACCCACTCTATTATATCCATGCATCTTAATCTTCTCCAATAGTCACCCTCGTTGTAATTTGTCAAAGTCTTTCTGAAGTTCTGTGTACACTGCATTCAACTTACCTATCATATCCATTCCTTCTCAGCAGGACCTTTGTTAATGCAATCTGCATCATCTAATTTTAATAATTTTCGCTTCATCTACATTTTTTAATCAGATCAAATTTACGTTATGTTTCAAAATTGACAAGGGATTTACAATTCTTCGTCCAAGTGTTGTTGATAAGATAGAAGACACTAATTTCCTTTTCATTTATTCATTTGTGGGATGTGGGCATTGCTGGCTGGCCAGCATTTATTGCCCATCCCTAGTTGCCCTTGAGAAGGTGGTGGTGAGCTGCCTTACAGAACTGCTGCAGTCCACCTGCAGTGGGTTGACCCACAATGCTATCAGAGAGGGAATTCCAGGATTCAATGTATTTGATGTCATTTAATAAGAGGAGCCAAGAACACCCAAGTAACTCTGGTAAACAGAGCTCTGATGCTTGTGGAATGATTAAATAATTAGCCTGTATAATTGATTGTAAAGCATTATACTGCCTATGTTGCATTTAGAAACAAATTTATTTATTTTAGTGATGGGACATGGAACATTCATGAGGCTTCTGCTATGGCTATTTTTTGGACAGGTTGCCTTAAATGTACAAAATAATCTGACCCCTGAAAATGACCATGACCTGTTAAGAGGTGCTCAGTTTGCATTAAAGTGGCAAATACTGTGTTGAAATGCAGGCAAATTGCATACAACAGATTAGGGAATGGATAGCAATCACTGGTGTGGTAGAAAAACAAAGTTGCTGGGAAAGCTCAGCAGGTCTGGCAGCATCTGTGAAGGAACAAAAAAAACAGAGATGATGGTTTGGGTTTTAAAGTTTGGAAATTTTCAGTGGAAAGGGGACCTGGCCACCTTTTGCTCTCTATCTCCTCTGTATAAATGGCATTGAGGTGAAACTCTTGGAAATCCTACTTATTCTCGCTTTTTTTTGGAATATTAGATGTGTCTGCATTTGGCAGGTGAAAGAATAATTTAAGACTCAACGCCCTCAGAACTTGGGCCAGCTGCAATTTTACTGTTGCCATTGGGATAATAAAGGTTTGAATTGATTGCTTTTAATAAGGTATCGTTGAAAAAAATCTTTGGCTGATGGCGATAGCAAAATCATTCACGGCAAAGATCTGTGGGGATTGTCAATCCCTTTCCTGGGACAGAGCCAACAAGCAGCTTGAAGTTGGATCATAGATATGACTGTTACTTTTCATAGAATTCCTATAGCGTGGAAACAGGCCCTTCGGCCCAACAAGTCCACACCGATCCTCAGGGCATCCCACCCAGGCCCATCCCCTAATACACGCCTGAACACTACGGGCAATTTCCCATGGCCAATCTACCAAACCTGCACATCTTTGGACTGTGGGAGGAAACTGGAGCTCCTGGAGGGAGACAGGGAGAACGTGCAAACTCCACACAGACAGTCGCCCGAGGGTGGAATCGAAGCTGCGACCCTGGCACTGTGAGGTAGCAGTGCTAACTACTGAACCACCATGCATGCTACTAAATTGCCAAAATTAATAGATTGTCAGAGTAGCTAGTCTTATAGACTCACCAAATACAAAATGTCACCAAAAGTACAGTTATCTATATTGCTGGCAATATTAGGCACATGGACAAAATGAGACAGCGTTACAGGCACACTGCACCTTTCCACTGAAAACTAACACTGACCCATAGACTGGGGGTGAAATTAGTTGGAACTGTGTTGGTAGTTCACCTTCCCTGAATCTGTTGCTGCATTCAATAAACATCGTGCATTCCAGCTACTAGTGAACAGCTAAGTATCAAATTAATCAGTTTGAATCAATAATTAATGGGTCAGACTTCAGTGGTTCTTAAATTTGAGCCATCAGTTTGCTCATGAGCAGATGCTGTATATGAAACATTACATGCTATCTGGAAACCCATCTCTCAATGTATACAAAAGAATGACAGCTTTTGACAATAACTAAAGAGTTGACATACTTTTATTGGCAACAGATACTGAACTGTACAAATGTAATAATACTAAACAAACGTTAAAGAAACTCTAAGCATTTAGCATTTTGATTACAACAAACACTATAAAATACGGCATGAAATTTTGATTGTTCCGAGCTTATATTTCTAATCTTTACCTTATTCTCCATGATGTTAACAACATCAGGTGGACCCTTGACCACTTTAGCTCTATCTGAAAGTAGAAAAATATCAAAACATTATGTTGGAAGTCCAACAAGTGACTGAATTAGAAGCTGAGTGAAAAGAAGCTCCTTGAAACTCTCAGAGATAATGGGAACTGAAGGTGCTGGAGAATCCAAGATAACCAAGTGTGAAGCTGGATGAACACAGCAGGCCCAGCAGCATCTTAGGAGCACAAAAGCTGATGTTTCGGGCCTAGGCCTGAAATGTCAACTCTTGTGCTCCTGAGATGCTGCTGGGCCTGCTGTGTTCATCCAGCTTTACACTTGGTTATCCTTGAAACTCTCAGTCTATTTGTTCTGCAAAAAACATATAACAAGGAAGGTGTAGAAGTTTGGGTGGACAGTCCCTTCCCTGAGATACCTGTCTTTGGTCAAAGCTACTGATGGATGCTTGGTTGCTCTTTTCCCTTCAACTGTGACATGAAGGAAGGTGGGAGACCTTGAGGCAGGTGATGGGCAGGTAGTATTGTCACTGGACTAATAACCCAAAGATCTAGGAAATGTTCTGGGGACCGGAGTTGAGGAGATACAGCTTGAGGTTTGAAAAAGAAATCAGGAATCAAAAGTATAATGATGACCTCAAAACTACTGTCAATTTCCCAAAAAATCCATTAGGTTCACTAATGCTTATTCAGAACAGAAATCTGAAATCTTTACAGACGTGAAATCCCATCTTCACATTAGGGATGTGTTCCATCATGTTGTGTGGCACCATCGCCTTGCTAAATGGGATAGATTTCTATCCGATCCAGCAAATCAAGACTAGGCAGTTACAAGGTGCTGTGGGCCATCTGAAGTGCAGAACTGTATTCCAGTACAATCTGCAATTTCACCACCTGGTATATTCCCCATTCGATTGCTACCTGGAGAGTGCAGGAGGGCATGCCAGGAACAGCCCCAGACATGCCTAAAAATAAGGTGTCAACTTAGTGAAGTTACCAAACAGGGCTACTTGCGTGCCAAACAGCGTAAGCAGCAACTGAGAGACAGACTTAACAGATTCTACAACCAATGGATTAGATCTAAGGTCTGAGGTACTGCCACACCCAGTCTGGAATGGTGGTGAACAATTAAAAAACTCACTGGTGGAGAAGGCTCCGCAAATATCCCCATCCTCAATGATAGGACAGCTCAGCACATCAGTGCAAAAGATAAGGCTGAAGCATTTGCAACAACCTTCAGACAAAGTGCCAAGTGGATGATTTATCTCAGCTTCCTCCAGTGGTCTCAGCAAAAACAGATACCAATCATCAGCCAATTTGATTTACTCCACGTGATATTAAAAAATGACTAAAGACATTACGTGCCCTGACAACATGCTGGCAGTAGTACTGAAGACTTGTGCCCCAGAACTCGCTTCTCTCCTAGACCAGCTCTTGCACTACAGCTACAGCATTGGCATCTATATAATGCAGAAAATTGCCAAGATATGTGTGCTGTATGCAAAAAGCCGAACAAATACAACCAGGCCAGTAAAGTGATGGAAGGTGTCAGTAACAGTGCTATCAAGCAGCACCTGCTCAGTAATAACCTGCTCAGAGATGCGCAGTTTGGGTTCTGCCAGGGCCACTCTGGAGTTGAGCTCCGGAGATGAGGTGTGAGTGACAGCCCTTGATATCAATACAGCGATTGACTGAGTATGATGTCAAAAGTGAAATCAATAGGAATCAAAGGAAAAACTCTCTGCTGTTTGGAGAAATACCCAACATGTAGGAAGATTGTTGTGGCTGTTAGAGGACAATGATCTCAGCTCCAGGAAAGGATATCACTGCAGGAGTGCCTCAGGGTTGTGTCCTAGGCTGATCCATCTTCAGCTGCTTCATCAATGGCCCTCACCCATCATACGGTTAGAAGTGAGGATCATCACTATTTAGAACTCATCAGATATTGAAGAAGTCCATGTGGAAATGCAACCAGACCCTGACAATAGCCATGCTTGAATGGGCAATTTGCAAGGAACATTCATGTTACTGGCAATGATCATCTCCAACAAGTGAGAATATAACCATTGCCCTGTGATTTTCAGTGGCATTACCATTGCTGAACCTTCCATTATCAACATCTCCGAGGCTACCGCTGACCTAAGACTTGATTGGACCAGCCATGTAAATACAGTTGTTACAAATCAGGTCAAAGACTCAGATTCCTGTGTGAGTAACTCACCTCCTGACTCCCCAAAGCCTGTCCAACATCTACAAGGCACAAGTCAGAACTGTGATGGACAACACTCCAGAAGCTTGACATCAGATCTGCTTGTTTGATTGACCATGTCCACAAACATCCACTTTCCCCACCACCAATGCTCAGTAGTAGCAGTGTGTACCATCTACAATATGCACTGCAGAAATTCACCAAAGTTCCTCAGGCAGCATCTTCTAAACCAGCCCAGGTCGTCCCCTCCACCCACTGCATCCCAAAACCAGTCCAGCCTGTCTCTGCCTCCCTAACCTGTTCTTCCTCTCACCCATCCCTTCCTCCCACCCCAAGCCGCACCCCCAGCTACCTACTAACCTCATCCCACCTCCTTGACCTGTCCGTCTTCCCTGGACTGACCTATCCCCTCCCTACCTCCCCACCTATACTCTCCTCTCCACCTATCTTCTTTTCTCTCCATCTTCGGTCCGCCTCCCCCTCTCTCCCTATTTATTCCAGTTCCCTCTCCCCATCCCCCTCTCTGATGAAGGGTCTAGGCCCGAAACGTCAGCTTTTGTGCTCCTGAGATGCTGCTGGGCCTGCTGTGTTCATCCAGCCTCACATTTTATTATCTTGGAATTCTCCAGCATCTGCAGTTCCCATTATCACCAAGGCTCCATAAGCTTGTGCTTTCAAATAACCCTGTTGGACTATAACCTGGTGTTGTGTGATTTCTGACCTTATTCCCTCTTAAAAGGTACAGAATCCATTCCTGCATTTCTCAAATAAAGTTTGGGCCTTCCCACTGACAAAACCCTTTGCAACCACCAAAGCACTTAGCTGACAGCTTCTGAGCCCCCTGGTTACTGAAGAGCCAAAGCCTCTGCTTGCTCATTGCTGTGCAGGTGGGCATTTAGACAGAGTCAGCCTTTCACTGCAACTCTTGAAGGTGGATGTGCTTTCAGTCCAAGAATTAAAATGTTCTTTTGGGCAGGGTGACAATCTTGTCAGAAATAAAGTAAAGAGCTCTTTGCCCTTTTGAGATGGATGAGGGCGGATGTCTGGTGATCCTCAGACTCAGACTACCATAGAAGTTTGACAAATAAGTCATGAAAATGTGTTCTTTTAAGGACTTCAGACAAAGAGTGAAAATAAGGGACAGCTAAAATAAAGCACACTTGGTCACCTTGCCATTATGCATCTTATGACCAGAAGCAACAGCTGTCACTGATCTGAGCAGTGCATTTCTCTTCTCCTTAAGAGGGAAACAATTGTTTTGTTGTTCCTCTGAAACTGCAGCTCGGCCAATATTGATACATTTCCTTGTTGAACTCAAAACTTATTTAAATATCTCCCACTCAAACATTCTTTCTCAGGTCCTCCAAGTCATGAATTCCTCAGCACCTCTGCTCCTGAAACTGTATTTACAAATTTTGAGATTTTAAAATTTGCAGCGTCATGTTATTATTCTAATTTCGACATTTAGTTTCACTACTGATGCTTGTCAATAGTGGAGTTGTCTAGGGATGTTAAGGAGGGAATAATTAGACTCAGCATTTGCAGCTATCATGTCACCTTTTACCTCTCCACTTGCAGCTCATGTCTTTAAGTTTTCCTCATGCTTATTAAAACATCTCACTCTGAAGGGAGACAATATTCAAAGGGAGAAAGAAGCTTTAAAGAAAACAGTTAGATAGTTAGAAATATGTAATTGGACTTAATTGAGATATGGAAATTTTCCTTCTTTAGTTTTGAAACTTCTTTATCCCAGTGATAGAAAATTATTTGAAAGCTGTTCCTTATTTGAGTGAGTTGTATTTGATTGAATTTACTTACTTTTTTCTGCAAATGCAGCCTGCCTGAAAAATAGATATATCAGAATTAGGAAACACTGAATAATTTGTTGTTGGAAACATGTAAGTGGTTTGACAAGTACAAAAGAAACTATCAGTAAATGCAAATAATTGCCTACTACTGAAGGTTCAGCTGTGGCCTAGTCTCAGCTCTTAGCTGGAAAGGTGTGAGTTCAAGTCCTTCACTAGTGAGGTGAACACAAAATGCATCCTAACTCCCCCTGAGACAGTGCTCCATATTTTGTTGAATGCAATATTAAACCAAGGCCTTGTTTATTCTCACATTCGAACGTAAAATAAAATACAACAGTTACCATCTTGAAAGAGCAGAAGAGTTCCTCTCAATGTCCTTGTTAATACTTACCCCTCCACTCCTCTCCAGTTCAATATCTCTAACTGATGTAGGGGCTTGACCACATGCTACTTTGGTTGGGCTTTCTGTGCTCAGTATAGTTACTGTTTTTTCTCCCACTACAGTGGCTACCCTTCATTTTTTCATCGGGTATAACTTACTGCATGACATTTGAAGTTGTGAGAGGTGCTAGAGAAACGTAAGTTTTTTTAAAACAGAGATACTTATAAGGCTTTATCTTTCCAATGAATGGGCAGGGATACAGCAACATGACACATTTACAACTTTACTAAAGGCATTCAAAGCAGATCAACTTTTGCAATTCAGGAGAATTTCTTTTAACAGTTCTGTAATTTACAACTTGTAAATAGAACAATGTTATTTGAAAACATATTTCTGAAAGTTATGCTCTTGAAATTGGTTTGCACTATGTGTGTTTGAGAGGCGGCAAAAAGGACCTTATAGCAGGTAGCGTCTGCCTGTTCATTTTCTGTCCCCTGTTTTTTTATGTACAGGGAATTAGCTCAAATGGTAGAGTGCTTGCTTAGCATTTGAGAGGTAGTGAGATCGATGCCCACATTCTTGGATGGCATAGTGGCTCAGTGGTTAGCACTGCAGCCTCACAGCACCAGGGGCCTGGCTTCAATTCCACCCTCTGGTGACTGTGTGGAGTTTGCACATTCTCCCGTGTTTGTGTGGGTTTCCTCCGCGTGCTCCGGTTTCCTCCCGCAGTCTAAAATATGTAAACTAGGTGGATTGGCCATGCTAACTTGCCCTTAGTGTTCAGGGATGTGTAGATTAGGCGGGTTATAGGGGATGAGTCTGGGTGGGATGCTCTGAGGGTCAGTGTGGACTTGTTGGGACAAAGGGTCTGTTGCCACACTGTAGGGATTCTATGATTCTATGTTGATAAAAGCTCTTGTACAAATAGCCACTTAATTGGGACTGGATAAATAGGGAAAGGTAGGTCCAAAGCTAGTTTGAGGTCCTATTTATAGAAGTTATTCTTGACTAACTGCAATATTGGTTATTCACGCTGTAGTCAGTATTCTCAGGATCTTAGCAATGAAATCTTCAAAGAATTTTCAGAGCCCAGGAGAACATATTTTATTGTTTTTTTTAATTATTGCAGATCCAGGAGGTTCAGCATTTGCGTTGTGACTAATGGATGTGAAGTTACAAGAATTATATTCATTACGTTCAAGTGAGTTGGGTCCCAAATATTAAAACACGAATTGATCAATTACAGCCTAATTGTATTTGTATTTCAAAAAGAAAGACTTTATAAAGGCATCGGGTAGACTTGCATCATCTATTGGATAGGAACTGAATTTTATTGTGTCTCAGATTAATGCAGTTTTAAGGGGATTGGAATATATTGAGATATATAGTGAGCTTGAAAGAAATAAAAAGAATTAAAGACCAGTGAGCCTGATGTCAGTTTAGGGAAGATATTAGAGTCCATTATTAAGGATTTTATAGCACAGCAGTGAGAAAACAGTGATAGAATCACACATGGTCAGAATGGATTTACAAAAGGGGAATCATGCTTTAGAAATCCACTGGAATTCTTTGAGGATTTAATTAGTAGGTTTGATGATGGGGACCCAGTGAATGTGGTTTATTTGGACTTTCAGAAAGCTTTCAACAAAGTCCCACATAAGAGATTTTGTGTAAAATTAAAGTACATAGGACTGCAGGCAATGTATTGAAATGGATAGAAGACAGACATGAGGAAGGGTATGAATAAATGGATCTTAGAACATAGAACATAGAATACAGAGCATAGAACAGTACAGCACAGTCAGGCCCTTTGGCCCACAATGTTGTGCTGACCTATTATCCTACTATGATCAAGCTACCCAACATTTTACTATCCTCCATGTGCCTATCAAGAGTTGCTTAAAAGTATCTAAAGTATCTGACTCCATTACCACTGCCGGCAGTGCATTCCACACGCCCACCACTCTCTGTGTAAAGAACCTATCTCTGACATCTCCCCATAGCTTCCTCCAATCACATTAAAATTATGCCCCCTTGTAACAGTCATTTCCACCCTGGGAAAAATTCTCTGACTCACCACTGTATCCATACCTCTCATCATCGTGTACACCTCTCGCAAGTCACCTCTCATCCTTCTTCACTCCGATGACAAAAGCCCTAGCTCCCTCAACTTTTCCTCATAAGACCTGTCCTCCTCTTCTTCTGAATGGCTGGTAGTGACTAGTGGGGTACCAAAAGGATCAGTACTTGGACCCTGGCTATTGGCTATTCACAATATATATTAATGATTTAGCTGAGGGAATTAAATGTAATATCTCAAACTTTGCAGGTGACACAAAGCTAGGTGGAAGGGTGAGCTATGAGGAGGATGCCGAGATGTTGCCTGTGATTTAGACAGGCTGGTGAGTGGGCAAATGCATTGCAGATATAGGATGATGTGGATAGATGTGAGGTTATCTATTTTGGTAGCAAAATGGAAAGGCAGATAATGATTTGATTAGCTGTAAATTGAGAGAGGGGAAGGTCAACAAGACCTGGGTGTCCTCAATCATTGGTGGCTGAAGGTAAGCGTGCAGGTGCAGCAGGCAGCAAAGAAGGAAAATGGTATGTTGGCCTTCATAACAAAAGGATTTGAGTACAGGAGCAGGGATGTCTTACTGCAATTATACAGGACATTGGGAAGGCCACATCTGGAATACTGTGCGCAATTTTGGTCTCCTTATCTGAGGGTGGGTGTGTTTTCCTATAGAGGGAGCACAGCAAATGTTTACCAGATTGATTCCTGGCAAAGTAGGACTGATGTATGAGAAGAGATTGAGTTGGTTAGGATTGCATTTGCTGGAGTTTCAAAGGATGAGGGGAGATCTCAAAGAAACGTATCAAATTCTAACAGGACTAGGCGGGTTAGGTACAGGAAGGATGTTCCCAATGGTGGAGTCCAGAACCATGCATCACTGTTTAAGGATAAGAGTTAAAGTATTTAAGGCTGAGATGAGAAGAAATTTTTTCACCTAGAGAGTAGAGATCCTGAGGAATTCATTGCCACAGGAAGTGGCTGGGGCCTAAACGTTCAGAAGGAGTAGATGTAACTCTTGTGGTTAAAGAGATCAAGGAATATGGGAAGAGGGTGGGATTAGGGTATTGAGCTTGATGATCAGCCATGATCATATTGAATGGTGGAGCAGCTTAGAGGGATTGAATAGTCTATTCTTTTATGTTCTATTCCTGTCTTCTATATTTCTATATGTTACTACCACAATTAAATGAGGGATTACATTGAAATGTAAAAAGATGAGAGAAATTGATGAAAGGGGAACTTACTTTAGTCGTTGATGTTCTGTTATTGCTTCATTAAATACTGAAAGACAATCCAATAAATCAGATGTCAGGACTTAAGCACTGAAAAATAATGGTATGCTATGTCTCCAATGTTTAAAAGAAATGAAGGAATGTACATAAAATAACAGTTTCATACCTTGTTCTGTTAAATTAAGGACTCGTTTATGTGTCTCTTTACCATCAAACAGATCCAGGGTATACTTCCCTTTGTCTGCATCAGTAGGATTGAAGATCTGCAGCCAAATGTGTTCATTATCAAATCCCATTCTCCTTCTTTCATGAGACTCCAGGCATTTGTCGCTGAAAATCAAGTGAGGCTTTTAGCTGCTATGAAAGAATTCCATCATCATAAACAAATTTGGAATGTCAACTTCACGCACCAAGGCTGTTTTGGGCCATATTTTACTGTATGGGATTTTCTTAAGCCAGGAGCAGGTGATTGTACCAAGGGATCACCAGCTGATATTTGTATTGGCTGCCTCATCCTGTACAGGTACCCTCACATGTCGCAAAAATGAAGAGAATTGTATCAAGTATTCTGCTGAATCACTTGAATATTTCACACACTTCATGTGTGATCACTATCAAAGAGCTGTAGCCAATTCTTCAAACGTCAGAAGTTTTACTTTTAAATTTTTTACTGGGGAGGTGATGGCCGAGTGGTATTATCGGTAGATTGTTAATCCAGAGTCCCAGGTAATGCTCTGGGGGCCTGGGCTGAAATCCTGCCACGGCAGATGGTGGAATTTGATTTCAATAAATATCTGGAGTTAAGAGTCTAATGTTGACTATGAATCCATTGCTGATTGTTGGAAAAACCCATCTGGTTCACTAATGCCCTTTAGGGAAGGAAACTGCCATCCTTACCCGTTCTGGCCTACATGTGACTCCAGACCCACAGCAATGTGGTTGACTCTGAACTGCCCTCTAGGCAATTAGGCATGGGCAATAAATGCTGCCTGGCCAGCAACACCCTCATCTCATGAATGAATTAAAAGAAAATTTAATACTTTCTGAAATCTATTTAAGACATTTTACTTACTTTAAATACCAGGTCTTTTTCATATATTCCATGTTACACTTTGTTAAGGAATATAGCTTTATTCCATCAGCTGTGCCCTGCACTTTCAGTTCCGAAGCTGAAGCGCCTGTGGATAGGAGAAAGTGTAATTAAGTTGATTAATTTTAGCTCACCTCAATGAGGAACACTGGGTATTAACTAAAATCTTAATGTGAACTTGCTCTAAAAATAAATCAGCATGCTGGAGGACGTTGTCAAAGATACCCAACAATAATAAAATCACATTTCTTTAGCTCCTTATAAGGTTTCCATTCGCCTAGGTTTTCGGATAACAACAATGAGGAAATGAACAGTGCCCATAGACGTTTATCTTGTGAAACTGCACCTGAAAATGTGCAGTTAAACGTAGAAATGTAAAAGTTGCTGTCAGTGATCCTTAGCTTCTCCAGGCCACACTCTGGTCAAGTTTCCTTAGTCTGCAATCAATTAGAAATCACTGAACTAATGGAAACTTGGTCTTCCACACTTTGAGAGAGTTTTTCTAGTGAAATAGCAAAGAAGTTATGTTCATTTTGTATTAAACCTTAGTTCAAGCACAGAGTCTACTGTGAACAGATGTGGCCTTCATATTATAAATGGACAAAGGGTATAGAAGCCCTGAAAAATTATGTATAAGGACAATACTAAAACAAAAGGCTACACTTATCAGGCAAGGTCAAACAAGCTAGTCCTTCTTCTGAGAACGATGGAAAGAGGTGGTGTGGTTTTTAAGTAACTAGACTGGTGGCCCATGCTAATAGCATGGGGACATGGATTCAAATCCCACCATGGCAACTGATGGCATTTATCAATTGGACATCAATCTTGAATTGAATGCTAGTCTCAGGAGATGGTGATCATAAGACCATGTTATTGTTTTAAAGGCATCTCATTCACTGATATAGTAAACTTGCTGTTGTTACAGGACCAGCCTACATGTGGCTCCGGACCCAGAGCAGTTCATACTGAATTGTCTTCTGAAACAGCACAGTAAGCCACGCAGTTCAAGGGCAGTTAGGGATGAAAAAAAATACCGTTTTGATAGTTTCAACTCCACTTTCCTGCCTTTTCCCCATAACCCCTGATTGATCACCTGTATATCTCATCTTTGATTATAGTTAATGACCCAACCTTGATAGCCCTCTGCAGTGAAGAATTCCATAGATCCAATGCTCTCTGAGAGAGAAAACAATCATCCCCTATCTCTATCTTAAATGTGCGATCCTTTATTCTGAGATAGTGCCCCTTTGGCCTTAAACTCTCCTGCAAAGGAAAACAACCTTTCCCCATCTCACTGTTAAATCCCATAAAAGCCTTGCATGCTTCAAAAAGTTCACCTCACTCTTCTAAACTCCAATGAGTACAGGTCCAACCTATTTAACCTGTCCTCATAAGACAGCACCTCCGTGACTGTTATCAGTCTGGTGAACCTTCTCTAGCCTGCAATGCCAATATATCATTCCTTGGATAAGGGGCCCAGAACTGATCACAGTATTCCAGCTGTGGTCTGACAAGTGCTTTCCATCGTTTTAGCAAGCCTTCCCTTCTTTCATACTCCATTCCCTTTAAAATAAAGGCCAATGTTCCATTTACCTTCCCGGTTTCACCATCTGTCGAATTGTTACAATCAACCTCAGTGTTTCCGCGCTCAGGAGATGAAGAAACCCACTCCTGAACATTATTCTATATCAAGAAAGAACTGAATTCGACTCAACAAGAAATATGTGTTGACCAGAAACCCCTGAAGTAGATATTTCAATCAACATGTTCAGAGAAGTTGTTGCCCAGCTCTGGAGTAAGGTAGGGCTTGAACCTTGGCCTCCTAGTTTAGAAGTAGGGACATTGCCCTTCTGACACAAGAACCCTAATGAAACATACGAGTAAGATCAGTCAGTTCTCTTCAAATTTATTTCAATTACAGGAGAAACTAATCACTGGAGGTGCCTCAACATGGGGAAGGACATTTTGTCAATAGGCTGGCCCACTTAAAGTCTTTCATATAGAATTTTGCTCTTACTTCATTTTATGGCCAAAATGAATGATCAATCAATTTAAAGTGGATTAAACTGCAATTCAGATTAATAGTATTTAATTCTTCCAATAATTCATTCACATGATTCTCTCTGTACGTTTATATGCACGTTTGTGCAGTGAATACTCCGAAACAACCAGATCAACTGAAATATCATTGCTAGAATTGAGCAGTGCACAAAACACTTTAGAAAATTAACCCCTCACTAACTTGTAGTGCACTGGAAAAGTGACATATTAGATTCGATTCCTTACAGTGTGGAAACAGAACCTTCGGCCCAACAAGTCCACACTGCCCCTTGGAGCATCCCACCCAGATCCATCCCCCTATAACTCACACATCCCTGAACACTATGGGCAATTTAGCATGGCCAATACACCTAGCCTGTACATCTTTGGACTGTGGGAGGAAACCAGAGCACCTGGAGGAAACCCACGCAGACACAGGGAGAATGTGCAAACTCTACCCAGACAGTTACCTGAGGCTGGAATTGAACCTGGGATCCTGGTGTTGTGAAGCTACAGTGCTAATCACTGAGCCACCGTGCTGCCATGTAATGGACAACTTTGCACCTTGAATTTCTGAGGGAGCTCTCACGCTGCAGCTTCATTCGGGGATTGGTGAAACACTGCAGAAATCATTGAAATGGCATTTTGTTCTGAAAAAGGGTCACTGGTCTCACAACAACATCTTTATTTTTTAGCTAGCGATACTGCCAGATCTGCTGAGTTTCTGCAGCAATTTTTGTCCTTGTTTCAAATCTTCTACATCCCCAGTTCCTTGTTTAATTTTATTAAATTACTTTTTGTGCTGTTTTTCAGATATTTTCACCAATTGTCTGCCAAGGTTATGATGAGATATAGGAGAACATCTTCAAACCTCCACCCATAATATTCAACTCTGTAAACAACATGTGATCGAGGCAAAATAACATAATAAAAACAAAAAGGAACAAAGGGAACATTGTGTCCAAAGGCCTTCATTAGAAATGAAAATACTTTTGAAAGTAGGTTAATTTTCAAAATTTGTGTACAATGGTAACTTGTTCAGGAATTGAATTGTAAATTTGTTACCAAACCGAGTCACTTACCACCAATTCTGCAGATTGCCTTGAGAATGTCATCAAATGCTGCAGTAAAGCAAACACATCATCAAGACAAAGAAATGTCTCTTGATTTACAGCAGATTAGAATATAGCAAACCCCATTGTATTTTAGCATTATGGATATACAGGTAGTAATGTTGAGTTCTTTTAAAAGATCAAATATGGTTTTGTAATAATCAGAAATGTTCAGAAATCTCAATGTGTTTGTTTGCCTGCTCCCTGGCTTCAAGGAGTCTTCTTGAGACCTTTCAAAGTTGTCACAATTTCCCCCTTTACAATCTCCTCTCAGTTACAGCTAATCTCTCTCCAAACTTGCCTTCATTTTTGAAGCTCTAGAATATACTGCAGCCAAGCAACTTGTTTCCTCCTCTCCAAACCCCCGTCTCCTATTTAGGTGATGGCTTGGTGGTTTTATTGTGAGACTATTAATCTGGAGACCCAGGTAATGTTTGGAGGGCCTGGATTCAAATCCCACCGCAGCAGAGGGTAGAATTTGAATTCAATAAAAATATGGAATTAAGAGTCTAATGATGACCATGAATTAATGACTAATGTCAGAAAATATACATCCAGTTCACTAATGACCTTTAACGAAGGAAACTGTCGTCCTTACCTATTCTGGCCTACACATGACTCCAGATCCTCAGCAATGTGTTTGACTCTTAACTGCCCTCTGGGCAATTAGGGATGGGCAATAAATACTGGCTGAGCAATTAAAAAGAAACCTGTCTTCCAACTCACCTAGGGCACTGAAGCAGCCCTGAATAACATGAGCAACAACCTTCTGTTTGAGAATGTTGTGCTAACCCTTCAGGAGGCTTCTGTAGGACCAGTGCCTTCCATTGTTTTCCTTCATGTTCGCTGCCTTGACCTACCTCCACTGAGTGCAGAAAGCCTATTTCTGGCAGTGGGTTCTCCTCCCTTTCTGGCCTTCAGTGCATGCAAGGTTCTTCCTGTTCATTATTTATTCAACTTTGGGTCAAATTCTGGGTGGGCATGAAGTCGCATTGTGTTTGTAAGCCAAGGATAGGCTGTTTTATGAATGGATCACCTCTCTTGAGTCCACAGCTATTGCCATCCTCCCCAACTCCCTAACAGCATCTTGTGGTTGAAAAAGAACTTCTTGGAACTTGATAGTAACAAGATTGAAACTATCCAGTCAAGCACATTCACATCTTGGTTCCATACCCTTCCTGGATGCCTGGTTAGGGCTGTAGAGCACTAATTTGGTATCCTGTTTAACATCAAGCTGAACTACACAGCCAGTTCATCATCAAGAACTGCCATACCCAGCTTACAAATATTGATCTTCTCCATTCCACCTGGTCACCAAAGGAATTGAGATCATCGTCTTGGTTTGTCTTTCTTTCCGACTTAAAGCCCACCCTCTAAAAACTCCATGCCATCCAGAACCCCATTACTAACATTCCATCTTTTTCATTTATTTTAGTTAATCAAAACAGTGGAAGTACTACAGCCAAGGCAAGCATTTATTGTCCATCCAACCACCTTCTTGAAAACAGTTGAAATGGCAGGTTCCCATAACTAATCCCACCCCTGTTTTATTCATCTTCATTATCTCTACATCAACCTCAAAATTCAAATTTTTGATAATAAATATGCCTTGGTCCTCTTTTGCAATCTTATCACTTTCTCTTTGCTTCATCATCAGTAGAAGAATCTCTACCACCCTCCCCACTCATGCAATATTACAGATCTGGGTCATATATGACAAACTCTGTCACACTACATTAACTCAGTCAAACCAATTACTCTGTGCTGACCTAACAGTAGGTGCTCTTCCTGCAGTGTAGGATGAGTAGTGTCAGTTATCCCTTTGTCAACATTTTGTTATCACACAAATCTGGAGCAGTTGGGACTTGAATCTGGGTCTCCTAGCTCACAGGTACCACTGAGTCACAAGACACCCTCCCCACCCCCAAGAAATCGGATCCATTGTGAAAATCGGCAATGTTAGCCAGTATGAGGGGTGAAACCACAACCATGGTAACCATCAGAGCTAACCAGATACCATGCTGTAGAACCATACATTACTAGTTATGGGGTAGATCTGAATGGTCAGTTATTGAGGTTGACTGATAAGTAATGAGAAATGATTCAATAGTTGTGAATTGGAATATATTAGCTATTAAAGAATTTCTGCAAAACATTTTTCTGTCTAATACTCCGTACTGTTTTTTGTGCAAATGTAACTGAAATTTGTCCAGCAATAATTCTCCACTATGTGAAATTCCATTTATGGTTGAATATGTTGCTCTAATTAACAGATCAACTTAGTCATCCTACAGAACTCAGAGCTGTCTCAAAGTACTCATTGAAACCAATACACTTTATTATCTGATACAAATCTTTCTGCTTTGGACACCTTCAAGTAATCCTATAGCAACTTGTATGGGTCCTTCAACAGGAGCAACTTGTATGGATTACAAACCAAGGAACTTTACAAGACAGAAGGACAAGCGCAGCATGGAACATGGGACTATCACTAACTGTAAGTTCCTTTCCAAGTCACAGCATCCTGATTTGGAACTACGGTATATCACTGTTCATTCACTGATGCTGCGTCAAAATCCTGGAACTGGCTCCCTAACAGTGCTGAGAGTACCTACAGAACATCGACTGCACAAATTCAAAAACATGGCTCACTATCACCTTGTTAAAGGCAATTAGAAGTAGGCAATAAATGCTGGCATTGGTCCCAATGCCCACATCCTGCGGATGAATAAAAACATTCTTTGAGTATTTCAAACATTACCGCATGTGTATTGCATGCTTGCACATCAATTACCCTGGAGAATTAGGTTTGATGAACATTGCCATTTTCTGCACTGGTTAAAACATAAACTATAGGAACATAGAAGATCGGAGCAGGAGGAGACCATTTGGGCTCATTGAGTCTGGTCTGCCATTCTTCACGATCATGGCTGGTGGTCCAACTCAATAACCTAATCCTGCTTTCTCCCCATAACCTTTGATCCCATTCGCTCCCAAGTGCTATATCTTGTCACCTCTTGAACGCATTTAATGTTTTGGCATCAACTACTTCCTGTGATAATGAATTCCAAGGTGCACCACTCTTTGGGTGAAGAAATGTCTCCTCATCTCCGACCTAAACGTCTACCCCCAATCCTCATACTGTGACCCCTGGTTCTGGACACATCCCCCGTCGGGAACATTCTCCACGCATCTACCCTGTACAGCCCTGTTAAGATTTTATAAATTTCTATGAAACATCCCCACATTCATCTGAAATCTAGCAAAAATAATCCCAATCTAGTCAATATCTCATACGTTAGACCCACCATCCCCGGAATCAGCCTGGTAAACCTTCGCTGCACAATCTCGAGAGCAAGAGCATCCTTCCTCAGGGAAAGGAGACCAAAATTGCACACAATATTCCAGGTGTGGTCTCACCAAGGCCCTGTACAACTGCAACAACACATCCCTGCTCCTGTATTCGAAGCCTCTTGCAATAAGTATTTGGGGAATCAATAGACAACTATAAATTCAACTGACTTTCATCCGGTTTCTGAGGAGCAATCTCATTTTCCAATTCTCCACCTTTTTCAAAATTCTTCTTAGACGTCTTTAACTGAGGGTCTATCCATCTTTCTGAATGCCTCATGTGTCCTGATGGCAAGTTTTGTCTGAGTGCCCTTGTGAATTTGTTTGGGGAATTTTTTTCTATTAAAGGCATTATGTAAATCTAAGATGTTGTTGTTATGTAGCTGTCACATTCTTACACTGACTGTCAGGCCTGTGATGTCTGTAGTGCTGTGTGACTCTGCTGTTACTATGGTGACTAGTCCCCATGGGCACTGAAGCACTTTCCCACAGACACTTCCATTAAACAAATGGATGCTACTCAGCATCACATCAATAGACAAGTGTTCATTGTAGATCAGCTGGTTGACACTGGGGAATGCAGCCAATGCAGGAAGTATTGCATTTCCTCAGTTGGCTGCAATCCTTCAACACTGAGTCACAATGTGACAATGAGTCACTTTCTATTTTCTTCACAGATTATGGGTGTCACTTGATGCCCATTCCTAATTAACCTTGAAGGTACTTTGTCTCTAAATAGTTCAGAGTTTTAATTAAAACAAAACATTCAAACCTTGATTGAGCAACTCAAGAACACTAGAATCTCGTCCCCTTTCATCTGCCACCACTGCCTTATAAACTCCTTCATCCTTCCTAGTGACCTGGAAGAAAAGTGATTCTGTGAAATACAAATGAGAGCACAATGGGTTCTGTGCACTGAGATTGTCATCTCCAAAGTTAGATTCCTGTGGGATTCCTGTCCACTGCTCTGGATCTGCCCTAACCTCAGCTCAATCCCTGCTGGGGCTCATTCTAAACTTGGTCATTCCTGGTCAGATTACTATGCGCAATAATGGAAAGTCCAGGTGGTGATGAACTGGGAAAGTGCATGTAGCACTGGAAGAAGTAGTGAGAAACCATTAAGACATAGAAGAGCTAACAAAGTGTGAAGCTGGATGAACACATCAGGCCAAGCAGCATCTCAGGAGCACAAAAGCTGACGTTTCGGCCCTAGACCCTTCATCAGAGTGGGGGATGGGGAGAGGGTTCTGAAATAAATAGGGAAAGAAGGGGAGGCGGACCAAAGATGGATAGAGGAGAAGATAGGTGGAGTATAGGTGGGGAGGGGATAGGTCAGTCCGGGGAGGACGGACAGGTCAAGGAGGCGCGATGAGGTTAGTAGGTGGGAAATGGAGGTGCGGCTTGAGGTGGGAGGAGGTGATAGGTGAGAGGAGGAACAGGTTAGGGAGGCGGGGACAAGCTGGGCTGGTTTTGGGATGCAGTGGGGGGAGGGGAGATTTTGAAGCTTGTGAAGTCCACATTGATACCATTGGGCTGCAGGGTTCCCAAGTGGAATATGACTCGCTGTCCCTGCAACCTTAGGTAGCTCAATATGCGAGGAGGCTGCCAGAAGGCCCTCAGTCTCTGTCGACACACCAACCAGCAATGTGAGACTCTGCGGACCAACCATCAGCTTTCAAATAGTATCCTGAAGATTGGTAATTGGGGTGGGGAGAAGGGAACTTTCTAGGGGTGGAAAACCCTTCTATTTGCAGGAGACAGACGGGAAGGTCCAGCAAAAGGTAGCTCTTCAGATCAGGTGCAGAACACCCCGTAAGGCATCTCAACAAAATAAAGTACTGTGAATGTTGGAAACCTGAAACCAAAACACAAAGGCTGGAAATGATCAACGGGTCAGTCAGGGTTTGTGGAGGCAGAGGGAGAGCTAATGTTTCAGATTGACAATAATGGCCTTTCAGGGGAATCCTATGAAAGGTCATTGACCTAAAATATTAACCCATTCCACAGATGCTCCTGAGCTGTTTCATTTACTGTATATTTTTCTGGCAAAGGACCTTCTGTTCCTCAGTAACACCACTAAAGAATGGGAATATTTTGAATAAATTCTTTGCAAACTTGTAAGAATAGTTTTCAATGTTTTCACATAGAACAAATCTGCAAAAGGAAACAACTGCTTTTTATAATTGTTCCTACTTTCTCTGGTTATCAGTTCATTAAATATTTTCATAACCAAAAATTAATCATTAATTACTCAGACTAATACAAACAGTTGTACATTGATACCTCAACTAAGAAACTGCCCATTGTTATCCTTCTTTGAAATAAATGATTTGGATGAGAATATAGGGGGTACGGTTACTACATTGCAGATGACACCAAAATTAATGCTGTAGTGGATAGTGACGAAGGTTATCACAGAGTACAATGGGATCTTGATCAACTGGGCCAAAGAGCCAAGGAAAGTTGATTGATGAGGGAAAGGCTGTAGATGTCATATGCATGGGCTTCAGTAAGGTGTTTGAGAAGGTTCCCCATGGCAGGCTGAGGGAGAAAGTGAAGTCACATGGGGTCCAGGGGTACTTTGCATCGGTATTCGTCAAGAGAGGGACATGACAGATGTTGAGGGTAGGGATAGAATAGCTTACTCTAGGTGAAGTTGACATAAGGAAGGGGGAAGTGTCGGGTAACCTAAAAGACATTAAGGTGGACAAGTCCCCAGGTCCGGATGGGATCTATCCCAGGTTACTGAGGGAAGCGAGAGAGGAAATAGCCGGGGCCTTAACAGATATCTTTGCAGCATCCTTAGACACGGGTGAGGTGCCAGAGGACTGGAGACTTGCTAATGTTGTCCCCTTGTTTAAGAAGGGCAGCAAGGATAACCCAGGTAATTATCGACCGGTGAGCCTGATGTCAGTGGTAGGGAAGCTACTGGAGAAGATACTGAGGGATAGGATCTATTCCCATTTGGAAGAAAATGTGCTTATCAGTGATAGGCAACATGATTTTGTGCAGGGAAGGTCATGCCTTATGAACTTAATAGAATTCTTTGAGGATATGACAAAGTTTATTGATGAGGGAAAGGCTGTAGCTGTCATATACATGACATCAGTAAGGCAGTTGATAAGGTTCCCCATGGCAGGCTGAGGGAGAAAGTGAAGTCACATGTGGTCCAGGGTGTGCTAGCTAGATGGATAAAAAACTGGCTAGGCAACAGGAGACAGAGGGTAGTAGTAGAAGGGAGTTTCTCAAATTGGAGACCTGTGACCAGTAGTATTCCACAGGGATCTGTGCTGGGACCACTGTTGTTTGTGATATATATAAAAGATTTGGAGGAAGGTGTAGGTGGTCTGATCAGCAAGTTTGCTGATGACACTAAGATTAATGGAGTCGCAGATAGTGAAGGGGACTGTCAGAGATTACAGCAGAATATAGATAGACTGGAGAGTTGGGCAGATAAATGGCAGATGGAGTTCAATCCAGGCAAATGTGAGGTGATGCATTTTGGACGATCAAATTCAAGGGCGAACTATACAGTAAATGGAAAAGTCCTAGGGAAAATTGATGAACAGAGAGATCTGGGTGTTCAGGTCCATTGTTCCCTGAAGGTGACAACGCAGGTCAATAGGGTGGTTAAGAAGGCATATGGCATGCTTTCCTTCTTTGGATGGGGTATTGAGTACAAGAGTTGGCAGGTCATGTTGCAGTTGTATAGGACTTTGGTTTGGCCACATTTGGAGTACTGTGTACAGTTCTGGTTGCCACATTACTAAAAGGATGTGGATGCTTTGGAGATGGTGCAGAGGAGGTTCACCAGGACGTTGCCTGGTATGGAGGGTGCTGGCTATGAAGAGAGGTTGAGTAGATTAGGATTATTTTCATTAGAAAGACAGAGATTGAGGGGGGACCATATTGAGGTCTACAAAATCATGAGGGGTATAGACAGGGTGGATAGCGAGAAGCTTTTTCCCAGAGTGGGGGACTCAATTGCTAGGGGCCATGAGTTCAAAGTGAGAGGAGGAAAGTTGAAGGGAGATATGCGTGCAAAGTTCTTTACACAGAGGGTGGTGGGTGCCTGGTACACGTTGCCAGTGGAGGTGGTCGACGCAGACACGTTAGCATCTTTTAAGATATATTTGGACAGGTACATGGATGGGCAGGGAGCAAATGGACACAGACCCTTAGAAAATAGATGACAGGTTAGACAGAGGATCTTGATTGGAGCAGGCTTGGAGGGCCGAAGGGCCTGTTCCTGTACTGTAATCTTCTTTGTTCTTTTCTTTCTTTAGAATGGCAGATGGAGCTAAATTTACATAAATATGAGATGTTGCATTTTGGTAAGGCAAACAAGGGCAGGGCTTATATAGTTAATTGTAGAGCTCTGTGGAGTGTTTTCAAACAGGGAGAACTAGGGATGCAGATACATAGTCAATAACTGTGGAGCTAGAAAAGCAAATCCGGTCAGATAGCATCTGAGGAGCAGGAAAGTCAATATTTTGCGCCAAAACCATTCATCAGGACTGCAGAAGGATTGGAATTGGGGTTGGGGGGAGGGTAGGTGAGATGGAGATAGGTGGATGCAGGTAGGGGTTTATTGTGGTTGATCAGGGGGAATGTGGGGTGGACAGATGAGTTAGAAGATGGAGAGGTTGGGGGAGGGGACATTTTGAAACTGGTGATGTTCAATATTCAGACCAGAGGGCTGTAAGCTCCCAAAGCAAATTATGAGATGTTGCTCCTCCAATTTACATTTGGCCTCACTTGGATTGTGGAAGAGGTCAAGGATGGGCATGTTCATCAGGGAAGTGGGAGGGAGAGTTAAAGTGAATGGTAACCAGAAGGTTGGGTTGATTGGTGCGTGCAGTACACAGATGCTCTGCGAAACAGTCCCCAAGTCTGCGTCTGCTCCAATCTGACCTTCTGGTTACCATCTACTTTAACTCCCTCTCCCACTTCCCTGGTGACATGACCATCCTTAGCTTCCCCCACTGTCAGAGTGAGGCCAAATGTAAATTGGAGGAACAGCATCTCATATTTTGCCTTGGGAGCTCACAGCCCATTGGCCTGAATATTGACTTCACCAGCTTCAAAATCTCTCCTCCCTAACATGTCCATCTTCTCACTCACCTCCCGCTCCACCCTTCCCACTGACCAATCACAATAATCCTCTACCTGCACCTACCTATCTCCGTCTCATCTACCCTCCCCCCAGCCACCCTTCCCCTCCATCTATTTATTTCTGGTCTCCCGTACCCCACCCCAGTCCTAACATAGGCTTTCCTGCACCTCGGATGCTGTCTGACCAGCTGTGCCTTTCCAGCTCCACATTTATTGACTCTAGCTTCCAGCATCTGCAGTCCTTTCTGTCTCCAGATGCAGGTACATAGCTCCTTGAAAGAGCCATCGCAGGTAGACAGAGTGGTGAGGAAAGCATTTGGCATGCTTGTCTTCAATCAATCTGAACACTGACGTTGGGAGTTGGGATGTCATGTTACGGCTGTACAAGACATTGGTGATACCATATTTGGAGCACTGCGTACAGTTCTGGTTGCCCTGCTGTAGGAAGGATGTTATTAAACGACAACGTGAGAAAGATTTACAAGCATGCTACTGAAACTGGAGGGTTTGGGGTATAGGGAGAGGCTGCATAAGCCGGAACTATCTTCCCTGGTGCATAGGATGCTGAAAGGTAACATTATAGAGGTTTATAAAATCATGAGGAGCATCGATATGGTGAGCAGCCAAGGTCTTTTTCCCAGATGGGAGACTCCGAAACAAGAGGATATAGGTTTAAGGTGAGAGGAGAAAGATATAAAAGGGAACTAAGAAGTAACATTTTTCACACTGAGGCTGATGTGTAAATGGAAAGTATATGAAATCAGAGGAAGTGGTAGAGGCAAGTACAGTTACAACATTTAAAAGACATTTGGGCAGGTACATGGATAGAAAATGTTTAGAGGGATATGGGCTAAGCTCAGGCAAATGGGACAAATTCAGTTTGGGCCACCTGGTCAGCATTGATGAGTTGGTCGAAAGGGTCTGTTTTTAAGGCTGTATGACTCTCTGACTCTAAATGAAACAAGCACTTTGAAATTGGAACAACAACAGCATTGTATTAAACCATTGTATAATTTTCAAAGAAACATCATGATTGGGACTGTTGGACAGAGAAAGCACAATGAAAATTTTAAGGTATCTGACTGGCCCAGGAATGCAGCCAGGCAACACTTTATTACCTGAGAGATTGAAAGGGAGCTGAGACCAGTCTGAGGATCATATGTCACATCTGAAAGTTTTTCCCCATCTTTACACCAATCAATGCTGCTCTGGGTTTGAGTGTTCGACACCTGTTTAATGAGCAGAGTAAAATATGAATTAAAAATTGAGACATTGCTCCAGTATTTCTCACTTTTTAATTTTGCGTTATGCTACAATAAGTGATGATTATCAAGGGAATCAAAGGTCACATGAGGAAAGCAGGAGAATGGGATTGAGAAACATATCAAGCATTGTTGAACAACAAAGCAGGCTTTTGATGGTCCAAATGGTCTAATTCTACTCCTTAGCCTTATGGGCTTATGGTTTAAGATGTAAACGAAGCTGCTAACAGAGCAGGGAATGTGGTAGTCCAGTGATAATATCACTAGGATATCAACTCAAAGGTTCAAACTGATGTTTGGTGATGGGGCTTAAATCTCACCATGGCAGGGGCTGAGATTTCAATTCAATTACACATCACTGTTATACATTATTTACAGCTTAAATCACTTAAATAATAATGCAACTTTGCTTCCATAAAAATTTACCGACAGAGAGCGTTGTCACTCACAATTAAAATGATTAATTGGACATTGTGGTTGGTCATGATAATTTAATAAGCTTCCGGTATTTCAGATATCTGATTTTTGCCAGTCTATCAATGCTGGTTCATAAGGGGCCAGTTAAAACAGAGTTTGCTGTACTCCTTTTTTAACACACCCTCTTTATCACCTGATTTATTCCTGTCCTACAGCATCAAAACAGTTGGGGCCCCTATAGACCACTCCAACCAGGACTATCCTCCCCCTTGTTAACCCTTATCTCTACTCGTAGGGATTCGACATCTTCCAATTCAAGAGCTGTTCTTTCTATCACTTATTAGATCTCATTATTACAAAACTACTCCACCACTGCTTCCTTCTTGCTTGTCCTCTTGAAAACTCAGGTACTTGAGCGTTTATTGCCCACCAATGATCTCAAGAGTAATTAGAGATGGGCAAAAAAATATAATTCACAGGATGAGGACATCACTGGTTAGACCAGCATTTATTGCCCATCCCTAATTGCCCACAGGGCAGTTAAGCTTCAACCACAAAAGTGTGGGTCTGGAGCCTAAAGTAGGCCAGATCAGGTAAAAATCGAAATTTTCTTTTTTAAAGAAAAGTTGGTCCCAAGAACACTACCAGGGCCTGTGGATTAATAACTCAGTGATAATATCGCGAGGCTACCCCCTCCCTTGAGTCCCTGACCCCCTCCCCAAATATTGTCCTTGCCAGTGATGTCCACATTTCATGAAAGATTAATGAAAATAAGCAATTCATTCTTATAAGACAGTTTCATACCTTACAAGTGAGAAGAAGATTACATTCTTCTGTCACTTCCCAATGCAAGTACTTCTCAAAATAAGGCCCTGAAATTTTGATTAAATAAGTTTGAACATCAAATACAATTAAAACTGAGGTATTAGAAGAATTCCTCAGAGTGAAATGCAAACGTTTCACTGTGTGAAAATGTGTCAACGGAAAAGTAATTATCTACCATACTTTTAAAATGTTGTAGTAATATAAAACTTGCCTTCACCAAAGTTGATATGCAGTATACATGTACATCTGACTTTTGACAGTGGTGCTCTGAAACACTTTAACACTGCTGCTACAGCTGTCTCACACAGTTGCTCTCTGAATAGTTTGATCAGTCGTGTACTACATACTTCATAACACTTCCGAAAATATTGAGGCCAATTGGGAGAATCTGCAGTGAGATTTTACCAAAAAAAGGGGCGATATGGTACATTTGTGAGATCAAGAAACTAAACATATGACAGGTGCCCTAAACTACCCCCAACCTGTCTTGGAGATGGGCTGATCTCCCTACTTCAAGGTGGCTAACACTAAACCAAACCCTAACCTTAATCTTGTCCTTATTCCTAACCCTATCCCTATCCCTAACCCTAACTCTAGCTTGACCCTCTCCCTATCCCAATCCTTAACTCTAACTTAACCCTCTCCTTATCCCTATCCCTAACCCTATCCCTTTCACTGATGACTGGCTGGTAATTTAAATACTTTAACATGTATCCTCATTGTAACGGTGATTCTGTTTTGAAGTGGCCAAGTTTGTTCAGCCTTGGGATACTGACAGGTGAAGGGAAGGAAGAGGAGCTGAAGTAATTGGTGTCACAGTGTTGCTCATGAATAAAGAAATCAGGAGTAGGCCATTCAGCCCTTTGAGCTGGTTGAGATCATGGTTGAACTGATTATAATCTCAAATGGACATTCCCACCTGTCCTTAGTAATCTTTCAATTCCTTGCTTAATCAAAGTACATTTAGCTCTATCTCAATTTCAGACTGAGATGAAGAGAAATCTCTTTACCCAGAGAATGGTGAGTTTGTCGAATTGAGTTTGAGGCTAAAACATTGAACGTTTTTGAGGAGGAAATAGATATTGTTCCTGGGGCTAAAGTCATCAAATGGCATTGGTGGAAAGCAGGAACAGGATACTGAGTTGGATGATCAGCCGTGATCATACGGAGCAGTGGAACAGGCCCAAAGGGCTGGAAGGCCTACTTATTTCATTTTGGAAGGACAAATTTGAATGCAGAATACAGGGTTAATGGCAGGATTCTTGACAGTGTGGAGAAGCAGAGGGATCTTGGGGACAATGTCCATAGATCCTTCAAAGTTGCTACCCAAGTTATTAGGGCTTTAAAGAAAGCGTATGGTGCGTTGGCTTTCATTAGCAGGGAGATTGAGTTTAAGAGCTGCGAGGTTATGCTGCAGCTCTGTAAAACCCTGGTTAGACCGCACTTGGAATATTGTGTTCAGTTCTGGTCACCTCACTACAGGAGGGATGTGGAAGCTTTAGAGAGAGTGCAGAGGAGATTTACCAGGATGCTGCTTGGACCAGAGGGCAGCTCTTTTGAGGAAAGGTTGAAGGAGCTGGGGCTTTTTCATTGGAGCAAAGAAGGATGAGAGGTGACTTGATAGAGGTATAGTAGATGATGCGAGACATAGATGGAGTGGATAGTCAGAGACTTTTTCCCAGGGTAGAAATGACTATTACGAGGGGGCATAATTTTAAGGTGATTGGAGGAAGGTATGGGGAGATGTTAGAGGTAGGTTCTTCACACAGAGAGTGGTGGGTGTGTGGAATGCACTGCCGGCAGTGGTAGTGGAGTCAGACACTTAGAGACTTTACGGGACTCTTGCATAGGCACATGGAGGAGTATGTAGGGTATGTAGGGTAGCTTGATCTTAGTAGGATATTAGGTTGGCACTACATCGTGGGCCAAACAGCCTGTACAGTGCTGTACTGTTCTATGTTCTATGTTCTATTTTATGTTCCTATGCTGTCTGTTCCTCTACATTTCTATGTTACTTGCGAAAGAGAGTTTTCCATCATCTAATTACTGTGGCCTATGTGCCTGTGCACTCCTCCTACTCACTGTATCACTTCTGACATCTGTCAGCAACCTCCTGTATTATTCCCAACTTCCATACAGATGACTCCCACTCCACCACAGTTGCATCAGACTGCGCCAGCCAAATATCCTGCACACTTGAAATCCTCCCCACATTCAGAAACCTCCATCATACCC
Organism: Stegostoma tigrinum; assembly: GCF_030684315.1. NCBI lineage: Eukaryota > Metazoa > Chordata > Chondrichthyes > Orectolobiformes > Stegostomatidae > Stegostoma > Stegostoma tigrinum. The sequence continues at coordinate 44,839,601 of NC_081377.1, read as the reverse complement.
CTTGTGATCTTTCCCAGACTGTCTGATCCCAGTCTGGCTCATTTCCTTGATCTGACAGGCTGCATCCTATGGATAGGAGCGCTATAGACAAGAGTTTAATTTGCAGAATGTGTGGGAATCTTATACTGTCTGAATATACAGCCTGAGGATCAACTGTCCCTAATGTCCATTCCTCTGTCATTTTGGGAATTTTTTTAGCAAATAGTTTAAGTCATTAAATGCCCACCATAGCTAACTGGTTAGAAATTTGGGCTGTTATGACCCACCAAGGAAAATACACCAATTCTCAAGTTCCAATACTCCTGGGTCAACACAAAGCTTAATGATTTAAATCAAACATGCAGAGTTTCTGGTTTACTGGCGTGATGGAATCAGGTTAACAGGGAATAATGACCAAGTTCTTGTACTTAACAAGATGCATGATTCATAACAAATAAAGAGCGATGAACTATCAACATATGGTCTAACGTATAAAAACATAACTCCCTTGTAAACCCTGCACAAGCATACAGACTGGTTTTGCGGGTAAAGGGAATAAAACAAATTGGCAACCACAGTTCAATAGCATCAGAACTGGGAACAAAAAGTGCTGGACATCACAGAGTGTGCATGGAGAGTGAGCCAATCTCATCAGAGTCACTTAGGCTTGCTGTCTCCCCGCTGTGATGCCCAGTAATGTTTTTGTTTTTGGCTCGGATTCCAGCGTCTGCAGTAATTTGCTCCTTCAATCGCACCAGACCCACAGTTTGGTTGGAAAGGAAGCAATGGCCAAAGTGGCATGGTGGTAGCTGGGGTTTTGGGATAAGAAGGTGACAATCTGGGCAGGGGACAATGAGCTGGCTCCAGAACAATCATCATAGATAGTGTGGTCCAATTGGGCACATCTGCTCCTCCTGGTTAGGCACATTTCCAAATTTACCTTGTTAGTTACAGTCTTCCAGGCCGCCCCTTTAAAACTTTAATAACCATTGATTCTACATGAGTCCATTTCTCGATTTGAGTTTTTGGTGTTTAGCCAGAGCTGGTTGCCTGAAGAGAAACAAATCATGCATCATGGGCCTCAAACAGCTCAGCCACGTGTATAAGTGAGGGTCCAATTGTCTGTTTGAGGCATGGGAACTGCATGGGGATTTATTGAGTAATACATGTGTATTGTCAATGCGCAGTCAATTACTAGAGGGTTTAGACAATTTGTAAAATGTGAAAGACATGCGATCTGATCAAACTCCTCATGTCTTTCATTCTAATCAAAAGAACAGAAGGTTTGATAGCTCGTGGTTTCTGCAGTACAATACTTAAAAGACTGGAAATAATGCATTGAACTGCATAGTTTGAAGTGTCCAAGCCATTTTCCTGCTGCAGAGTTGAAAAGAACCTTCAGAAAATTATTTTTGCTGTTTATGAAATGTCTTAAGATGTGTCTTCATGTGAAAGCCAATATGATAACATCACTGTTTATTTTAATCATTAGAAGGTTGCACTCGGTGATAATGTAAAATATTGGCAATCTCAGCAACAGAAAATCTAACCACATGCACCCAACAGAACAGATTAAGAACAATAAAGTGGTCAACTACAAACTAAATCTTAGATAAATGTGGCTGAATTAGTGCATTAAGGCAAAGAATTGTCAAGCAGTTTTAATGAATTTATGATAACAAAGCGTGAGGCTGGATGAACACAGCAGGCCAAGCAGCATCTCAGGGGCACAAAAGCTGACGTTTCGGGCCTAGAACCTTCATCAAATGCCCATGTTCAACTGAAAGTCTGTTTAAGACTATGGACATGAAGATTGCAATGCCAATAGGTTTTCACTTCATTTTTATGTTCCATGAGCAACACAAATATTTATTATTTGCTGTAGCACCTGTAATGATCTAAATGCTGAGTAAGTTTCTGATTGTGTGAACTCTCTCCGGTTCATTACCAAATATTGAGAAGAAACATTCTTTGGCTGATTTAATTTAGTAAAAGCAGATATTATGCTGTTCTTCTGCAAAAGAAAACTGGCTACATTGCAGCCAGTTCCAAACACACCTGTCATGCAAGGGAAAAGCTGCAATTTAAAGCTGTAAATTAGTAACTGAGCCAGGGTCAATGACCTTGTGTAAAGGCCCTTCACCTGCAATGTAATCACACAAATAAGGTTAGTAACATTTTGCACTTAGCTACCTTGTTTTCTCTCCCATTCATTCCTTTGGAAATCGCACAATGACAATATGTCTTTGAACTCTGAAAAAAATCATACACAGAAAAGCATGTATTTCGGGTGTTTATGCTCTATTTAAGTGTCTTTTAATTGATTGGCCAGTACATGCTTTTACCCGAGTTAATCCCTAACTTCCAGTCAGATAGTTGAAGCTTTATTCCTGGTGGGTGAAGATGGGAATTGCATTCTGATTGAAATCCAGTGGGACATTGTAATTTAATGGCTCCCGGTGGAACTTCTTATCATAAGGATGTGAATACAGTCTCCTGAAAATTAGGGCTAACTTTCAAGAATAGTAATTGCGCTGCACACAATATTTATTCAGTAACTGAGTTTTACTCAGTATGTTAATACTTTCACTCCTTTGCAGTGTTCTCCAATGTCAGAGCATAGACACACGATTCATGAATCAGTTTCAAAAATCCATCTATAAATATTTCATCAAGATCAAGCTGGTTTTTTGTTGTACAGGCATGTCGTAGAGAGTTATAAAGGTGTAACATCAAAATCAGGCCATTGCGTCTATGTCAGCGTGAATTCTCCAGATATGTAAATAGTTCATATTAATTTATTGCGTTTCCTTTTCCCCACCAATCTAATCCAAACTCAAATATTGACATGGTTTCCATGTCAAGCACTAACCCTAGCGGTGAATGAAACTCTATGTGAATAGGCTTCCATTGTTAACTGCCGATATGGTTTATTTCTTCATGATTCCTCAAAATCAGGTGTCAGTCTATTTCTATCCAATGTGTTCCCTCCTGTTGCACTTTACACTTTTGTGTTTTTCGTAGCTAGATTGCTCCTTTCTTTCCTTTTACATTTGTACTTAGAGTTGCGAATATGTAAAATCTGAGTCTTTGGGTGTGCACAAGTTAGAAATTGATGGATTTCTGATTATCCATCAGAATGGTGTGAAGTGTTATGAGACTGTGTGAGTAAAGAACATGGAAGAATTTGATCAGTCATGTTTGTATTAAATCGTGTATTATGCTGCGCAGGCTGAATGGCCCAATGCTGTCCTTCATGTTTCAATGTTCCTAAAATTTGCACCAATCTAATTCTGGGTGCTTTAGATTTTGCATTTGCCATTCTCTAGTTGTACCTTCACCCTGAGGGTCATTACTGTAATGGTGCTCACACACATTTAATTAACATGTGAAGTACCTCATTATTCTTACTTGTCAATTGGCAAATACAAGAATCGATTAGGCTAGTCTCAATGTACTTTGCTCTCAAGTTTCCGAATGCCAATTAAATGATCCATTTTAAGAAAGTGCCAGCACAAAACACAGCTCTTTGCCAGTATTCACCAAGTTAAAAATAAAGTTTAAAAAGCTTGTATTTTCACTGTTTTTACAACTCACAATTAGAGCCTTTAATATGGTAAACATCTGCCCCATGCAAAAAAATTGATGCAATTAAAGAACATATATTTTGAGAAACTTTGTAATGAAGGGAGAAAGGTGTAATTGTTAGAGAGAGAGTTCCAGATTTCATTCTGGGTGGGGAAAGAAAGAGAAATCCATAACATTCCAGAATTGGAAGAGTTCAGGGTGTGGCACAGAATTAGAAGAGATTAGAAAAGTTGGGTGAGCAAGGACTTCAGGAGAACTTTAACACATAGATCTTGAGTTCAAAGCTGAATGGGAGAATGGAGAAGGGGACGATATGTGAATGGACAGGGAATAGGACATGATGTGGGAGATATAGCTTCAAACCATCTAAAATTCCATGTAGAAAACCTGGAGACAATGAGACTAGAGATAATGAAAACAAAGGTGACAGTTACAGCAAATGTGACGTCGGGGAGGATGAAGCAACTTTCTGGAGCTATAAGTGGTTTGCTGAGGAACAGAGCATGAGGTTTGAAGCTTAGATCCAAGTTAAATGGGAGTTAAACACTGTCAAACATTATATCTGGGAAGCAAAGCCATGTGTGATTGCCTCATTGAATTTGTGTTATGATGTGTTAAATAAACCTGCTGTTGGCTGAGTAACTCCATTAGCGTTCTAGATGTAAAAGTGTAATTCAAGAATACATTCAAGTGAATTATTAACTTACTTTCATCAATCAGCACCAATGTGAACTGACCCTTGGCTTTTCCATCCTGCAGCTGGGCAGTGTAGGAGCCTTCATCTTCATCAGAAAACTTCTGAATGATCATTTCTATAATCCCATTGGCTTTATCAAAATTGATCTTGTGAGTCTGTGAGGAAAAGTGTCCATTTTTATCATTTCCTTTTCAAACTCCAATCTTTCATTTCCTTTCTTTTATCTTTTTCTTTGTTCACTGTGAATTTACACTTCCTACAACTGAACCTCAGCAATGTTTATTTCACAATTTCTCAACCTGATTAGGTAAAGTGATACACAGTTCCTTATTCATTGCATTCAGGATCTCAGTGGCCCCAATCCCTCAGTAAATTATTGTCAGATCACTCTCAGAGCAACATGCTGGGTAAAAGTGTAAAACCTAAACATACACGGCCAAGCCTCTCTCTGATGGCACTTGATGACGGTGAACGTTCGGCTGCAGAAAATTACAGGCCTTTTATAGAAAATCACTATTAGCTGACATTAACACAAAACATGAGCGAAAGCAATTAGCTTCAAAATTCAACTTAGAGGGACAAAACTGACGAAAAACTTAATGATTGCTGGAGTGTGTTTGTTTAAGGCTACCTTTAGGTTCAGGAATTCATATCTATTCTGGAATTTGGAACTGAGAGCACTCTTGATTTGCCCAAAGGATCATTATTGTCTATGAAGCTGCCAATTCCAGATCTTTTCTCTGAATTAAAAACTTCACATCATTTTTAAAAATGTCTTCTATTACTTGTACGTGTTTGCAGCTACGGAAACCTTCCCCCACCGCATCCCAAAACCATCCCAGTTCGTCCCCTCCCCCCACTGCACCACACAACCAGCCCAGCTCTTCCCCTCCACCCACTGCATCCCAAAACCAGTCCAACCTGTCTCTGCCTCCCTAACCTGTTCTTCCTCTCACCCATCCCTTCCTCCCACCCCAAGCCGCACCTCCATCTCCTACCTACTAACCTCATCCCACCTCCTTGACCTGTCTGTCTTCCCTGGACTGACCTATCCCCTCCCTACCTCCCCACCTATACTCTCCTCTCCACCTATCTTCTTTTCTCTCCATCTTCGGTCCGCCTCCCCCTCTCTCCCTATTTATTCCAGAACCCTCACCCCATCCCCCTCTCTGATGAAGGGTCTAGGCCCAAAACGTCAGCTTTTGTGCTCCTGAGATGCTGCTGGGCCTGCTGTGTTCATCCAGCCTCACATTTTATAATCATGGTTTATTGTTCATTTGCCTGTACTTGCAAACATTGTTTGTTTACAGCACACCTTCAATCCCTCTTGGTATTTTAGCTTGCAATTATTTCAATTATTTTTGCCAATTTACACCCCTTTCTGCCTTGTAACCATGTCAGTTTTCAATGGGTTATGGTTTCATGTTTCAGCCTCCACTTGACCAATGGGAGGCTCTTCATGTTGAAATGAGCCAGCTGGTGAAATACAAAATACAACAGCATCGAGGCTGAGCCCAATATGACGTCTGCTCTACTCTCACTGCACACTTGAAGAAGCAGTTGCTGGATCAATATCAGGATTAGGAAAGAACTGAAATAATCCCAGAGTCCAGTATCCTGTCATTAAATCACCCTTTATTTATACGTGGAGAGTCATTAACACTGATCCTGCCAGCTCTCAGAATGAACACAACCTCTGACACTCCTGTTTATAACTGGAGCAGATTAACAGCCCCAATTAGGAACTCATACTCTAAGAGGTCCACCTAGCTAAACTCATTACAATCACCTACAGAAACATCAGTTCATTTTCCCCATTTACATCTGCGGTCAGCTGACACATGAACACTTTTAAAAATCCATTCATGTGATGTGGCTAGATCAGTATTCGCCGCTCATTGCTAATTACCCTGGAAGTGTGGAAGTGGTGAGTCAATTCTCTGAAATAAAGATCAGTAAAAGGTCAGGTAGCCCTGACTGGGTAAGAAAATTAGTGATGCATCATCGATTTTTTAAAATGAGAGCCCAAACCCATGGTCATTATTGCAAATTTTTAAATTCAAGATGTGAATATACTTAAATTCCTGAGAAGCTGTCGTGGGATTTTGAATAGTCATTGAAACACTTGACCAGGCTTAAGGGTTGCTTTTCCAGTAACAAACCACGAGATATCGTCACCCTCATGGTCCCAAAATACAGCAGGAATTGAACACTTCTATGTTAATTTACAATTTCAAATTCAATTAATGAAATAATCTAACATAAAAAGGCTAGTCTCAGGAATCAACCTGTCCTCACTGACCTACATTGGTGCCTAGTGAAGAAATAATATGAATTTGAAAATCATAGAACATAGAGCATCACAGCACAGTACAGGCCCTTCGGCCCTCGATGTTGTGCCGACCTGTCATGCCGATCTGAAGCCCATCTAACCTACACTATTCCATGTATGTCCATATACTTGTCCAATGACGACTTAAATGTACTTAAAGTTGGCGAATCTACTACCGTTGCAGGCAAAGCATTCCATTCCCTTACTACTCTCTGAGTATAGAAACTACCTCTGACATCTGTCCTATATCTTTAACCCCTCAGTTTGAAGCTATGCCCCCTCATGCTCGCTGTCACCATCCTAGCGAAAAGGCTCTCCCTACCCACCCTATCTGACCCTCTGATTATTTTATGTGTTTCAATTAAGTCACCTCTCAACCTTCTTCTCTCTAATGAAAACAGCCTCAAGTCCCTCAGCCTTTCCTCATAAGACCTTCCCTCCATACCAGGCAACATCCTGGTAAATCTCCTCTGCACCCTTTCCAAAGCT